>NC_051273.1:32781313-33081313 GCF_015220745.1 Sebastes umbrosus
AAAAATAAAAAAAAGCTTCAGGTGGTGTTCATTTAATGATGCATTCAGAATCTGCAAGTGCAAGTCATATATTTGTAACTAGTAATGTTCCCACCTTACATGCTGTGTTGAGGAATTTTATGTACGGATTTATGAGTTGAATAATTGATTCAAAAAAATGTCATCATAATGGCCTTAAAGCTTCAGTAGGCAGTATATTTTTGGCATCATTGGGTAAAAATCCCATAATAACCTTTCAGCATATTGTAATTCAAGTGTTCTGAGAGAAAACTAGACTTCTGCACCTCCTCATGGCTCTGTTTTCAGGCTTTAGAAAATCTAGCCTGTGACGGGAGACTTTGACCAATCACAGGTCATTTCATTGAGAGAGCGTTCCTATTGGCTGTGCTCCGGTCATGTGACCGGAACTTGGCGTTCCTTCAACAGATTTCACAATGGCGGCCGCGTCACAAACGTTCTCATCTTACAGCTAAACCATGCACTACAAGATGATTCTGAAAACATTTGAGGAGAGAAATAGACATTAACGTAACAGAATATTGATTCATATTTGATCAGCGCTGCCTAGTTTGACTGTTTGGTCGAAGTTCACGAGTGATTGACAGCCGGCTCTCATAGACAGCAGACCTCAGATCAGCTCTTACTGCTTGTTTTCCTCCGGTATGTGAAATCCTGCAGATGCCGTTAGGAGCACCTGAGGACACAGAGGAACATGATTTTTTTCAGGTTACCTGTTTCATGTACTACTGTCACGATATAGCGACCGTTTTATAAAAATAACTTTTTTTAATCCTATTTGCTCCAATCTGGCCTACTTCAGCTTTAACTGAGCCCACACAAAGTGACACAAGGTACTCCAAACAAATGCCTATTTATGTTTTAATCACTGTGAACTACAATGATTATATCTCTGTGTTGTTGCCCTTGTATTGTATTTGGGGTCTGAAATAAAGTTAATAATAATGATAATAATAAGGACAGGTGTTCACAACCTTCACATTGAGTTCACAGCAGATTTTTGTTTTTTTAGTACAAGGATAAACTAGAAAAGCATTTTCACTACGCAATGTCTCCTGTGGTTGCCTGAGGGCATACATAGAACACACAAACACACACACACACACACATGGAGGTACTTCAAAACTGATAACATGAAGCAATGCCCTCCACCCTAAACACTATCAGCATCAAGAATAAACATCAATAAAAATAAAAGCGCATTGGCCATTTTTTTTTTTTTAGTATGCTCAACAACTAGTATGCAATTATAAATAAAACAGGTGAAGATTAAAAACACTCAAATATTTATATGACTTAATGGGGGTATAATGGTGCATGTATTCATCTCAAACTATTTGGTACAGGGCAAAGTTCAGGATACGACATTCTTCGTTACAGTAGCAAATTGTTTTGGTTGTGTATGCCTCATCTGACGTCAACGACCACCTCCTGCAAACACTACAATAAATGGACAAGATGTTGAGATTGTTGAATTTTACAAATTTACATTTTATAAATCTTTTATTGAGTCAGTTTACACTTTTGCTTTTATTTGCTGGTATGCATCCCTCAACCTGAAACAGAAAATTAACAAGATAAAAATCAGCAGCAAAATCATCGGCATTCAGCAGAAATGTCTGTCTGAACTGTACAACAGAAATGGAAACACTGGGCAAGTTATTTTACTACAGATATTCCTCTTTTAGCATGTGCTGAACTGTCTTCCGCCTTCATGTTTGTAAATCTTACTTACCTGATTAGGGATCGACCGATTATCGGCACCAATATTCAGCATTTTTACGATTATCAGTATTGTTATTTTTTTTAACCCATAAAGTCTGGCTCAACGTCCCGCCCACAGCCCTATCTGATTGGTTACACGTCACCAGCAACCGACAATCGACACTGAGGGTTAGCATGCCTCTATTTCGGTAAGCGAACGGAGCTGTGTTCTCTCAGTAAAACGGAAGATATTGTCAGAGCTACAATAAACATCCTAATCCTCTATGCTGAAGTTGCAAAAACACCACAATCTTACGATCTATTAAAATGATGACAAGCGTGCCTAGTTTCCCAGTTACACCGCTGAAAATGTCTGAATAATGCACGTTGTTGCAGCGATATTCAGTTAACTATAACGAGATAATAGTGTTTATTTATGTAGCGTTAGTTATATCTCTGAGTTGTGTTGGTGGCAGCGCAACTGAAAGTTATTTTAGCTGCTGATTTGCGAACGTAACATTACTTGCCCGTATCAGTTGGTGTTTTTATATGAACATTTACATGAACAACGTGATCTAACGTTGAGCGTCGTAGAGCTTGAATAGGATAGCAAACGTCAACAAGTTCATTTGTCGATCCATAATTTAGCCAGCTGACTGGCAAATCAATTAATCGGTTCTTACGTTATTTCTTTTTTTTAATTCTCTTTTTTTCTAACTCATCCATGGTCAGTGATAATGAAGCATATACTTCCCATAGTAATTATTGATTGATTGTACCGTTTCAGTCCACACGTTGAATCAAATCAGCTCCAAGAATGAGAGGAACATGTGAAGCAGTGTGAATGGGGACTCGACTATTCCACAAAGTAAGGAGCACCGGCACAGCCATGACCGCCACACTCGTACATCCAAAACAACCCTGCGCTCAACCTTGGTCTTCTTTATCACCTTCACTCTTCTAATCCTCTAATCTTCTCTCTCTTCATGTATCACTGGTGAAGAGACTGATTCTTTTTAACAACCCTGGCATAATAATAACAGCTTTGTTGGCGATATGGCCTCTGTACCTGTTTGTCTGATTCAAGGCTCAGTTGTTTCCTTGCAGCTGAGCGGTTTTATCAGCCGGAAAGAAAGATGTTCATTCAGACAGATAAAGGCTACCAACCTTTAGATGCTCTTGCAAATGAAATGCTGAACACCATGAAGAAATTATACATCAAGATGAAGCAGTACGTTGTTTGGATGTCATGTAACAGAAGACAATGAATGAATGGAACACAGTGCTTTGAGAATTTGAGGGATTATTGCAGCAATGTTTGATTAAAGGAATACTTCACCCCCAAAATGATAATTTGTATATCAAAAGAATCCAAAAATGGAGAAAAGTCTTGATGAATTGAAGTAAATGGGGGGGGGGGGTGTGGCCTTGTTTAAAAGCAAACTATATCAAAACATCCGTTTACAAACTCTCACACAGCTGGTGCCGTATAATCCAAGTCTCATTTATCCAGTTGTATGCTCACTACTTCCCAAATACATGTATCTTCACTAAAAGCTGACTATTGAAAGCACTTCCACATAAACAGAACTCACATGGCTCTTGACACTTACAGAAGCTATTTGTGTGTTTGTTCTTCTACTTACATTAATGTGGGTGACTTGCATCAGATCCAGGATGGGCAGGATCCTCTGGTACATGTCCAACACGTTCCCACTCATTCGTCAAATACCAACGCTTGGTCAGTGGCCCTACGCTTCAAACTGGGACGCTCTAGGTGCCCCTCTAGCTTCAGATTTAGACGTGTCAGGGACGACATTTCAATATACATACTCGTTACAAGCGTAGTCTTTTTAAAATAAAGTTCCGTCTTCACAGGGGGTTAGGTTTAGGCAACAAAACTGCTTAAGGGCTTAGGAAAAGATCGTGGTTGACGTTAACTTGACTGACTAACAACCCACTGAATTGCTTTAAATGCTGAGGCCGCAAGGAATTGTGGGATGTTATTCTCTCTTTTTCTTTAGTAAAGGATGCTCCAGTGTATTCTATGCTAAAGGAGATAATAGAGGGAGCATTGAAGCTCCTTTCCTTAGTATTTAGAGGATTCAAACAGCTCTTATCATGCCTGCTACTGTGTTCTGGTTACAGCTATTTGAAAACCTGGATAACATTCAGTTTACTTCCACTCATACAACAATATTTGTGTTTTTAAAATCGGCCTTACCTCAGGAAACATTTTGTATTTCACCTTTTTATGGCAGTTATTTTTGACCTGTTTGTCTATTGACCTGTTTACGTAGCATTTTGGGACATTCATAAAAAAATGTCACTGATCCGGTTTTGAAACTAAACTTATTTTTAATGAGTCTTAATTGAAATTCAACTGAAGGCTCAGTAGCTGGCCTCTAATTGAGTCAAAATATGTCCATGTTCTTTTATGCCTCTGATATATTTGGACATCATTGAGATTCCGGAGACGACTCCGATAAGCTCTGCCAGGAGCATACTGAACTCAGATATTCTTGCCATTGTTAACCCCTGTATGCTACAGGCCATGTAAGAGACTGATGACTTATAATACTACTGACTCAATTGAAACCGCCGTGCCAGAAGGCATTGCACTACAAGGCCCCGACAAACACACACACACAAATCTTATCCTGGCTATTATCCTGACTCCTGGTAAATACAATATAGCATGGATCTTTTTGCCCACTTCATTTTACTTTTGCTTGCTTGCACTTTTTGGACAGACAGCCCCCATTTACCACGACCTGACCCACTAAACTACTTTCACTCTAAAGAAAAGGGGGGTTATAAGGCGTGGTTGCATTTGTGAGATGGGTGGGCTTGTGGGGTGGTATATTAGGTCTGTAGCATGCTTGGAAATTTAGCCTTATAAATGTTTGTGCAGTTAGACCAATATACAGTATGTTCTCTGCATTTTATTTAAATGTTGTCAGTCATAATAGTTATTAGACCTGTCCTGACCTGTTGTTTCACCTTTGCTGCCCGATACGCATTTCTCCCGAGCGACCTAGAACTTCAAGCCCGGCCCGGTCCGGCACGGCACGGCCCGCCACCCAATCCTCGGAGGGGGATGAGAATGAGGTAGCTGTAATTAATCAATACAATGTTCACGTCCTTTTTTGTTAAATAATTAGTAAACTGTTCATCATAACTTTTTTAAATTTGTGAACAAATTAAAAAATGAAAAGCTGAATCTGCTCTTTTGAGTTACATAATCTGATTTTACACGGCAAATATTACCAGAAGAATGAAATGCTGTAATATGTGTAAATTATAAAATAATTATTTAACTGCAAACTCAAAAGACTTGAGTTTGGGAACAACTTTTTTTGGGAGTTAGCTACAGTAATAGCTTAATAATAATGGTCCAAAATTATGTCAATTTGCATAGTTTTAAATTTTCTTGAAGGGAAGACCCCTAATCCCAGTATCTTCTAGTGTCTTTTATTCACTGCAGAAATTCAGAATGATTCTCTTTATCCTGCTGTATAATATGTAGGAGCATCCTGACTGGAGCTCTGCTCCTAAAACCTGAATGATTAGCTCATACACCTCAGCTCTGCATCTATACCTGCCTGTCTGACTGGCTGCTGTTGATTCCAGGCTATAGACATCCTATAATATAGGCTATTACATATTACATTATATTAGAGAAATGCTAGGTTATGAACTTTAACAGTAACTATCAACACTATGGGCAAATATACAAACACACCACCTTAACGGCCTAATATAGAAGATGCATAGCCCAAGTATTATAATAATGGCCGGTACACAGGGCAACATGTGAATAAGGGGAGTACTGACACTTATTTTTTTACACTTCAAGCACTGCAGTGGATAACTATAATTCTGTAAACACACATACTGTACACAAAGCATGAAGGGAGAGAGGACCAGATCCTCGAGTATACCTTCTGGAGGAAGAGGCTATCCTGTCTCCTCCTAAAACCCAGAGTGACGAGGTGATGTTGGAGTACAGCAGAAGCAGCCAGCCAGCCAGCGGTCTGTGGGAGGATGTGGCCTCCTCTGGGTTCTGAGGAGAATGAAGGAGGAGGACAAGAAGTACAGGTCAGGACGGTCAGTGTTGGGATCTAAATATATTTCAGGAGTCGAGCGTGTCGGTTTGCCAAAGGGAATGCTGCTCTGCTGATTGCAGTGTGGCCACGACATTAACATTTAATGTGAACGGTGAACTTTACAGCTCCCAGAGTGATGCTGACGGTTATTTATGGCCCAGGTCGGGTCAGGCTTCCTTTCTCTTCCTTCTAGAACCTAGAGCATATAGTATTTGTGCTTTTATTTTGAGTCAAGTTAAATATAAGGCATGAACAACTCTAAGCCTTTGTCAAGCTACCACAATAGTTATTACCTTCGCCAAGGCCGAAGGCCTAGGAGGGCGGTTATGTTTTCACCGGCGTTGGTTGGTTTATTGGTTTATTGGTTTGTTGGTTTGTCTGTTTTCAAGATTACTCCAAAAGTCTGTGATGGATTTGAATGACATTTTTTGGAGGGGTGAGGTGGCAATATGAACAATCCATTAGATTTTGGTGGCGATCCGGATCATGATCCAGATTCAGGTATTTTTTTAAGGATTCCAATCAGCCAGAACATTAAGACCTCTGGGTATCACACATGCGCAGTGTAACTGATGAAGCGTTGATGACGCATGACCCTGCCTATTTCCTTCAGAGAGAGAGAGCAGGGGGTGGGGGACAACTGTAGATTCAGTGTTTTTTTCACATTAAACTTGGTGAAATTACAGTTGAGTTCGACCAAAGCACACTTGGTGATTGTTGGAAAGAGTAACGACGACGGTTTAGGTGAGTTTTATTTTGTTTCTGTCCAGTTTGAATGAAGTGTTTTACGATGATGGCGCAAGCTGAACGGAGAGGGGGGGCAATCGTACTTGGTCACCTTGGCGGAGGGTCTGCGCTCTCCAAGTGCCATTCTAGTTTTTATGTTAAAAAGAGAGAGAAAAACAAAGATGTACCATTTAGGAAAGATAAAATGAATCTCATAATAGTCGTCTGTGGCCGTATTCACAAAATCTCATCTTACCACGAGGAATCCTCCTAAATAGCACTAAGCTCAGGCCACACTGGGAACGTCAGTAGCACGTGGCGGAACTTGTTTTTTTATTTTGGCGTCCATGTTAACAGTTAGAGCAGCCATACTGCTCGCGTGAGCAGCGCGGCTCAGCTGCAATATGGCGCGAGCCGTTCACACCAATAGACAGTGAATATTATATAATTTTGTTTTGACAGTAAATTGACATCCTACCAGCAACATTACCACTGTTACAATGTTTATACCTGTAGAATAGGTCAACCACATTTAGATTTTGTCATTTGTTTCATCTCTCTCTCACCACGTGACTTCTGAGTACATCAGTTGGTGTCATAGTTGTAGTGATAGTGGAAGTGATAACCGGAAAGAAGCTGTTGTAGGTTTGAGATTCTGCTCCAGCAGGGACTCAGAGATGGGGTACCCTCTATAAGAACTAGATAACAGGAGAAATCCAATCGTGATAAATGGGACCTTGGGAGAAAGTTCATGGTAAGATCTAGGGGACCGTGCAAAAGAGTAATGTGGAGGAAGAAGGAGAGGAAGAGGGGAGGAAAATATCAGCTTGGCCTATTAAAGAAAAAAGTTGAAAAGCAGAAAAAAAGTACAGATGGATTGGAGATGTGCTGGGAAGGACAAAGAGGAAGAGGAGGAAGGAGTCCGGGGGGGTTTACACGGGGGGGATTTATGATCTCTGGTTGCGAGGCGGACACTTTGCCATCTCTCCTACTGTAACTGAATTACAATTCTCAGTTTAGAGTTTGAGATTCCCGAGGTAGAGATGCCGTTTCCAAGTGACACAACGTTGTCCTGTCCTGTAACCTGATATGTTAGAGTTGAATTATTTTTGGCAACGCTGGAGAGTTATAGGAGAGTTTCATTAAGTTTGGTCGGGTTAGTATGCGTGTTGTAGTTGTATGTGCAAGAACCTTGTCTGTACGGAGTCATTGATCTTCCCTTTATCTCTTTTTTCACTCTTATCCTCCCTTCATTTCCTCCACTGCCATCATGTTTTCTCCAATCCCATCTAGACTAGTCTAAAGCTCTGTTTTGGTCTCCACCAACTCCTGAGAAATATCTGTCTCTTTAGCTGTTACATGCTCCACAATGTTCAAAGAGCTGTTTCGCTGAAACCAGCTGACTGCTGCTGCTGGAAAAAGAGGTTGATGTGAGCCGTGAGACTGAACCATAGCAGTAAACCTGTTCAACGCAAAAAAACTCAAACTATGAGCTGAAACATGCTAAAAAGCTCCATAGTGCCACTCTGTTCTCATTCTCAGGGTGTCAAATAGTTTGTCACAGTCATCAGAGTATGATACCGCCGCACAAGGCCCCTTTAGCAACAGTATGAGACGCACCGGGCTTTCCATTAACTACAATGTAAAACAGATGCCTTTGCAGATGATGTGGTCCTGTTGGCATCATCAGTCTGTGACCTCCAGCGCTCACTGGATTGCATTCGCTTTACAGCACCGTTGTGACGAAAAGAGAAATGAGCCGGAAGGCAAAGCTCTCGATCTATTGGTCAATCTTAGTTCCTACTCTCACCTATGGTCATGAGGGCTGGGTCAGGACCCAAAGAACTAGATCGCGGGTACAAGCGGCCAAAATGGGTTTTCTCAGGAGGGTGGCTGGCATCTCCCTTAGAGATAGGGTGAGAAGCTCAGTCATCCGTGAGGGACTCGGAGTAGAGCCACTACTCCTTTGTGTTGAAAGGAGCCAGCTGAGGTGGCCCAGGTCCGACCAGCTGGGAGGAGGCCACTGGGAAGACCCAGGACTAGGTGGAGAGATTATATCTCCCACTGGCCTGGGAACGCCTCGGGATCCACCAGTCAGAACTGGTTAATGTGGCCTGGGAAAGGGAAGATTGGGGTCCCCTGCTGGAGCTGTTGCCCCCGCGACTCGACCCCGAATAAGCGGTTGAAGATGAGATGAGAGATGAGATTAGACAATGTAAACCCATCCACAATAGTCAATGCTCAAAGAAAGTATGCCGGGAGTGACTGTGGTGACGTAGTTTGAAGAGCAGAAGAAAAGACTGGAGACTGTTCTTGTCTCGTATGTTAAGTTTCACTTTCACGTTACAATCAGCCGTTCATTTGTGTCCCGTATTCACAACATTCAGTTTCATCAACTAAGTGGTTTTGCTGCTTAATCCTAAAGTGACGCCAAAGGCAACTATAGTGGTTTTGATGCCTAAGATAAGGTGACACAGAGGGGCGTGAAAAAAATCGGCCGTATGTGACAAGTTTGGACGGGAACGTGTCGATTTAGTGCTGAGGAGAACTGCAGAGTCGGTAATAATTCTCTATGGGTTCATCACTAGAAGTGAACCCTTGTACATTACAAGTAGCCAGAAGTGAGTTTATGGATGTTTACCCACAACTGCTGTCACTGTGTTGATTCCAGCAGTAAGTGTATTCAAGACTGACTGATTTATTACTGAGAAGAAGAAGAGGTAAGCTGTGCTACAACAGCTTTTGGCATCAACCTCTCTCACAGTTCCACAGCCTCAGTCGGCTAAGCAGATGACAGGGGGGAAGTTGCAGGATGTGTTTTGAATGTAGAAGTAAATGTCAGAACTTTCAGTCCTGTTTTTTTTCTTCCTCCTCTTGTTTAGCCTTTTTTCCTTTCTTCCTCCCTATATCTGAGGACATGGCAGGGAGATGGCTTCAGCTCCTAGGACAAACATGAAGGCTCTCCTCGAAGCCTCCAGCTGGAATGATGCCCTCTCTTTGTGTTCATGAGGTGTGCCCCTCTGTGTGGATGTGTGTTTTCACCATCCAAGCTTGGCCATTTGCATTTGCTTGATGTGAGATAAGTGCAAGGAGAGGTTTTAGTACACAGCACATCAAGAGACTTCCCAAGTGACTTTCAAGATGCAGTGTGTATGTGTGGGCGCAATGCGCACATATTCCATTTGAGGGGCTTTTCAGTTTAAAAAAAAAATAAATAACCGCTTATAATGTACCAAGGAAGTCTCTTCCTTTATCCCACTACCACCACCATTACCACCCAAAAACAGCCTTTTTTCTGGCCTCTGCCTCAGATTTAATTTCAGTTTCAGACAGAACAAGCAGATATGGTTCTGTATGAAGCATGAACCCGCTTTCATTTTGATCTTCTTATAAAGATGAGGCATACATTTCAACCATTTTGTCTTTTTCTTATCTTTTTTTCTCTGCCCCAGTACTTTACCAGACTGATTTATTTCCTGATGCTTTTGCATTCTCGCAGCAAAAGAAAAACACACACACACACACACACACACACACACACACGCACACACACACACACACACACACTTGCCTCAGCTTGTATAAGTGCAATTTCCTCCAGTGTGGATGATAGGGATGAGCAATACCACAAAATGTGGTTCTGATTGGTGCAGCATCAGAAACGGATTGAAAGGGTATAACATTGACTTTTCAAAGGGAGCTACAGCCACATACAGCAGTCAATTTCAATTTATTTGTATAGCCCAAAATCAAAATTTGACTTACTTCGTCCCCTTTGGGTAACAAGACTGCAATGAATGAATTTTGTCCGTACCAACATGCTGCGTCTCTCCTCATGACAGTAGCATCTTGTCCAGCAGCTTCTCCAACTTTAGGACGCACCATCTAGCAGGGCCGGTCCTAGCTTTTTGGGGGCCCTCTGCAAAATCTTGTTGTTGTTTTTTTCGACCAAATGCTATTTTTTTCACAGCAATATAAAATAAATAATAGAAAGGGAATTATGACCTGATTCTAAATATTATATTTAAATAATCGTAATCTTTTGAATTGTGTGTTTTTATGCAAATAACCACTACAGATGGCAATAACAAAGTACAGTACTGTGTAGGCTACAGTACCCTCCCACCCCCCAAAAATAGGGAACCCCCAGAAGCTACGGTTTAATTTGAACACTGTAATTTACCATGTATATCACGTTTTTCATGTAAAATATATCGAACATTGAATTACATCAAATCTAAAATGTTATTAATTTCAAACCCTGAGCGTGATAATAAATACTACTACTATATATTTGGTGTGCTCATTGGTATGTAACGAGTGCCCATAGATGTATTGTGATGTCAACAGTAACTTAGAGATCTTGTGTTAATGGTCTGTTCATTATTCTGTTTAATTTGGAGGCCTACTCTGTTTAGCTTTCCCTATACTTAGCTGGGCAGGTGGTAGGTTCCAGTTAGGTGAGGCTGAGAAGGTAAAATGCCATTCACTGGAGTAAGAGAGTGAGGCTGCAGCTTTCTTTTTGTTTCACTTTGAATGCAGTTTTATTGAATTTCCCAGGTTCCATTTTTTTGTCCTTTGTTTCAGTGAACTTTTTGTTAATAAATGACACTTCTTTTGCACTAGGCCTGCTTATCGACCTGATTCTTCAACATTCCTTTTAGATGCCAAACCACCTCATCTGCCCTTTATATGGGGTGGCGACGCTACACTCACACTTTAACTAACACTTCAAACCTTGTACTCATGCATAGTGACAGCAGTTGTCAGCCTCAGCCCGGTTTTTCATACGTCTAGAGAGACACTTTTGTAATGATATCACTTATTTCACCGTCCTTAAGTTGTTTCTCAGCAGTGACTGGGAGGGTCGGAGAGTTTAAAAGCTACTGTCAGGTATTGATGTGAAGACACACTGGCTGATATATGGACCGTGCCCCCTACTGTTCAATTTTTAAAGTTAAGTCAAGCTTGTGGTCAGTACACACACGTTCACCTTGCCCTTGTGGGTTCATTATAAACGCTTTAGCAGGCCTTTTTTGCAGGTAGCTAAAAAGCACTGATTGATAGGCCGATGAAGACCCCAGTCGGCAAGTCCTTTAACGAATAATCATTCACGCGCACACTCGTCCGCTGAGTGCCCATCTGTCCTACTCACCTGCCAATAGAGTTTGAGCTGCATGCTGATATGGGGCTCGGGGGCCTCCCAACAGAAAATACAGCCGGTCAGCAGCCAACACAGTCCTGATGACAGAGAGAGAGAGAAAACAATGTGTCAGGGAAAGCTCAATCAAGACAGAAGCTTGTACCGGCTGATCATGTAATAACTTTTTAGAAAAGGCAACAATCCATCAAAATGTTCTTCTAAATGGGACAACCGTGGAGTCAAACCTGAAACAGCAACAATGGTTGTTCCTCTGGTCATACATTATTTCTATTAACCAGCAACTGTGACCCACTGAGCTAGTAGTGGGAATTTAAATAAAGGGGGAAACAGTAGGGTAAATGTGTTATTTTAATGGGTAAGATACAGATTGAATCAACATTTTATATCTTACTGTATGTTGCTCACGTCATTGTCAGGTTGTTTTGTCTACAGTCAATATGAAACCTGACTGAAGTGAACGAGAGAGAGAGCCAACTTCCGCTTGTCTTTGTGTTCTTTGCCGTGGTAGGGTATATATTTGTCAGGCGGGGTGGGGGGGGGCAGAGTATAGCTTTGGCTACCTGCCAGTCAAAATGCCTTAAAGGTCCCATATTGCAAAAACTGAAATTTTCATGTCTTTTATATTATAAAGCAGGTTTAAGTGATATATAAATACTGTGAAAGTATCAACACACTCAATCCATGGAGAAATACACACTGCCCGTATTCAGAAACTGTGCATTTGAAACAAGTCGTCAGGATTTCTGTACATTTGTGATGTCACAAATCTACAATATTTGGACCATTTCACAGTTTTAAATGTAAACATTCTAAATGTGTCCCAGTTTATTTCCTGTTGCAGTGGATGTGAATGACATCAGCTGACAGGAAGTAAACATGGACCCAAGCTGTTTCCTAGCAACGCAATTCCGTTGCTATTCTGTTGAAATGCGCTAAAACGGAGCGTTTTACAACGAGAAAGGACTGCGTACAGGTATATTCAGACAGACAGTATGAGAAAAATAATGTGTTGTTTGAACATTAAAGCATGTAAACATGTTTTAGTAGAAACACAAATTACAAGTATGAACCTATAGATGAGCATGATATGTCCCCTTTAATGCCTGTGCTGTTACTGGGGCTGCATGTGTATTATAATTTAATGTAGTTGTGTGTGTGTGTCTGTCTAAACATGCATGTAAATTGATGTTGTGTGTGGAGATAGAGCTGGATTGGGGGTATAGGGTCAAGTGTGTGTATACTTGTGCATGTACGTGTGCATTGTGATTGGAGGAGGCAGCAGAGACATGGTTCTCCCTTCACTCAGTGAAAAGCAAAAGCAACCTTCTGTCACTCGATGTGAATGTAAAGCATGTAAACGGTGAATGGTCTTGCATTTATATAGCTCTTCTCTAGTCTTCCGACCACTCAAAGCTCTTTACACTACATGTCAGCATCACACATTCATACACTGATGACAGAGGCTGACAACCTGCTCTAAATACTCATTCTATGGCTAAGACTTCGGGGGGGAGGAGGGAGGGGGGCTCAAGGACAAGATTAATACGATTATTTTGAAAGGCACTATATGCATATAAGAGAAAGAAAACAGAAGTCATGACCCTCAACTTAAAAGAACCACCCGTCATAGAGCTAAATAGACATCAACTGACATATACGCCATCTTTCACATACCTCGGAAGCCGGGTAACATCAGATGGTGGAGCTGACCTAGACATTGTGGCCAGATTAGGAAAAGCAAAGACAGCATTTCTAAGACTTGGAAACATCTGGAAGTCGACACATATAACTAGACACACCAAGATAAAGTTATACAACAGCTGTGTACTATCTGTTCTTCTATATGGTGCTGAGTGCTGGAGACTGACTGAAAGAGACACATAGGCAAGCTTTCCAGCTTTCACAATACCCACCTCAGAAAGATCATGAGGATATTCTGGCCTAGAAAGATCACAAACCATGAACTACACAAAACGACAGCATGTTTGGACATGGAAACAATATTGATAAGAAGAAGACGGAGATGGCTTGTACATGTATTAAGGAAACCATCTGATGACATGACAAAAGTGGCATTGCGTTGGACACCAGAGGGAAAACGCAAAAGAGGGAGGCCTCAAAACAACCTGGAGGCGAACCATCGAAGGAGAAATGAAGACGAGAGGATACAGCTGGAACAGCATTGAGAAGAAAGCAAACAACAGAGATGAGTGAGAGATCCTTAGTCCTTGCCCTATGTGCCACCCGGCACAACAAGGATTAAGTAAGTAAGTAAGTAAGTAAGTAATATGCATATAACGAGCGAAAACTGTATGTTTCCTGTGAACAGGACGCTAGAGGGGTACCTACAGTAGCGTCATAGTCTGAGGCGTAGGGCCGCTGACCAAACGTCGGTATCAAGTTGGGAGTGAGAATGTGTTGATGGAAATGGCTTTTAAACTGAGGCAGGCCAAGTGAAGAGGGATTGCTTTATATTTTTTTTATTTATTTTTATTAGCATTTCTTATTTATAATTGAGAACATGCCTTTTAACCTTTTTTTCTGTCTAAAATAAATATTTAATTACATTATTATACGGCTGTGTTGAATACTCTATTCTGATTGGTCGATCGCGGCGTTCTGCAGTCTGTAATTTCTCTATAACACACCGTTGCTATGTATAACAGACGGTTGCTATGGACGTAGCTCTGATGTCGGACTCTGACGGACCGTTTTTGTGTCAAAATATTGATTTCGTCAGTAAGTAGCCGTGTTAAAAGCGGGATAATGTAGAGCGAGCAGGTCATTGTTGTGAAAGAATCCCCCTTCAGGGCGATGAGAGACCTCTCCGCTCCGGCATCGCCATCGTTGGGGTTTATTTCACAACAATGACCGGCTCGTTGTACATTATCCCTTACTTAATAATGAAATTAAATGAAACATATTATTGATGGCCATTATCAAAGGCAAACTCACTGTAGAAAGATGGGGCTGGCAGTAGCAGCGCCACAGTATCTGTGTTGACACCACGCGCGTGTGAGTTGCAGCAGTTCAACCAGGTAGGAGCGTGACGCTCAGGTAGAGGTAGGCAGTGCTGCCTGGGCGTTAAACTCTTTCAGTGATAATTTAATGATCTGTAGTCTGTAGACCCTTTTATGCCAACCTGCTGTTGTAGGTTAATTCCTGGTATCAGCTTTGTGCAACAGTTTCGCTTTGAGTAAAAAAAACCCATCTATTTTAACAATTTTTTTAAATGTATGTATGTTTGGAAATGTGGCAGTTTTATAACATACATTTTCATTATTTGGTCATAGAGATTGATAACAGGTAGTTACACAATGCTAGCCATGCTCATAATCACTTACACACACACATTCAACATTTCATTAACATCACTGCATAATGCATAATATTTTAAGAAATGAAATGACACCAATGATAGAATGTATTTAGCTCCTCTGCTTTTGGACATCATCAATAGGTGCTTTTTAAGACAGAAAACAGCATTTTTACATAGACTGACTGTATAAGAACCAGCACTAACATCAGAACTTGTAATAGAAGTGGGGGGCTTTTTTGAAAGTTAAATATATAGTAGCAGCTCCATGCATACATGTGCAAGAAGTTAGCAATAGGAACAGTCTCATTACAAACACTCTCACAGAGACCGCTGCACCCACAAGTCTTTACAGTCAATGGGTCACATCAATACATGACACACCTGCAGTAATATGTGGTTCATATGTGTGTGTGTGTGTGTGTGTGTATGTGTGTGTGTGTGTGTGTGTGTTGTGTATAGCAGCCAACCAAGACAGTGATTAATTAAATCCAGTGGGAATTTTGTTCATTGCAGAGGAGAGGCAAATATTGTGTCAATAGATGATGTATTACACCGCACAGGGACTGTCTAAAGATTACCATCAGTTAATAGACTTGGCCCACTGGACAATATACAGTACGGTACCTGGGAGACCAAAGGAGAGTGAAGGTATAATCATCCCATCTTGTGGGTTGGGGGGGGGCTTCTACACACCCACTATAACGCAGTCAATACACAGTGCATCACTTAGGGACCTCATGGCTTTCCACTTGAAAAACACAACCCCCAAAACAGAAAATCAACACGGAATATTACCAATAAGTGTCTCTCTCTCTCTCTCTCTCTCTCTCTCTCTCTCTCTCTCTCTCTCTCTCTCTTAGCGAGCTAGCTAAACTCTGCAGGGAGAACAAAGACTGGAGCGAGCGGCTTTTCTTCCAATCTGCACCATCGGAACACGGTACAGCAAGGACTGCATTCGCCAGTCAGAACCACAACTGCTGGTTCATCCAGAACCGACAGAACCGACGCCAGCTAAGCTAATAAAGCAGCACGTAAAGTAACATCTCTCTCTCTTCATGGACTGTTAACGTAACATTAACTGTGCATAAGCAGATCCTAACAGAACATGGCTAAGCAAAGAATTGCATTGTTCATGTATTGATTTGATGAATACATTCACTGAGTATATACAGTGTATATATATATATATATATATACATATATATATATATTATTTGTATTTATTTTGTATTTTGAGCCCTGCTCTTAATGGTAACATTAACAAGCCTTCACAAACACAGCCGGAGAGACGCTGCTAGACATGAACATATTTATTTCTCTTCTGTTCTCCTCTGACATTTTTTTTGCCCCGGAGCTTCTCAAGACATTTATGGGTGAAATGGTAACGTATAGCACTCTAAACAGAATGGCTACGACATGTAGCAGCACTTCACACTAACACTGGGCGAGCCTCTTTCTTTATTGAGCCACTAGTGTGGCTACAATACAGGTGTGAATCTCTCATAGAGAAGAGGCAGATATAACGTTATGCTTGAGGGACTCACTGCCAAAAGACCCGCGGCCTCTGTGCCTTTCACACAAACACACTGAGTGCCCATCGGAGAAAAGTTGAATCATCATCAACTCTGGTGGCAACAACAAATAGCTGACAAATTGTGTATCACTGTAAAGCTGAGACTCTTGTTGATCCAATGAGTCCAACTGTATTCACGTGTGATGATGTTAGTACCCATAGGAGCCATTTTATTGTAGTGACACCATTTAAAAAAAAAAATTGACCTCACTGTATAAAATGACCTGTGGTGACCTCTAAGATAATACTAGCTTCGTGAAATTTTACAGCCACAAACTAGAGACCTAGAGCATTTAGAGGATGGATGGCTTTCTTAGCTAGAATGACAATAAGGGGGTTTCTAAGCAGTTTACACAACAGAAGTGCTTGCCGTCCAATCGCCAAAAAATTAAATTCTTGCAGAAATTGCTCCAAATGTCAAAAGTATTTGACATGAGGGATTATTGATCATTTTATAAATTCTCCAGTGGTAAAAAAATTATTAAATTTAGCACCAAATCTGTGTAACAAATGGTGTCAACCCAAAAAATTGCTGCAAACATCTTATGAGACATAATAGAGCATGGGAAAGGCCATCATATACTTCTATCATGATGTTCTAAACCCTCATACACTTTCACAATTTATGCGCTGCCATATTTAGAACTCATCATTTGCAGTGACTGTGATGTTTGTAGCTGAATAGGACAGTATGCACCGCAGTTTGTAAATCTGTAAAGCATTTTACTTGTCAGTAGGCAGTAGCAGCCACTTAGGAAACACTTCTCATTGCCCCTGTTGTTCCTACGTACTGAAAACATCTTTGAAGCAAACGCACTCTTTTGTTCAAGATCTTTTTTTTTTTCTTAAACTTTGGAGGCCCGGCGCTCTGAGCACACACTCAGCCCCTCAGAGCTGTCATCAGTGTGTCCTTTCCGCAGCAAACAAGGAGAAGAAATAAGCCAACGTTGTTAAGAGGTCCCCAGTGGACGCAGTGCCTCATGGCTGATGCAACCGACTCTCTTTTTTCTGCCTCTCCAAATTGGTTTGGATGTTCAAAGCTGAGGTAAGCATCCGATTCTCATTATGGGGAATGGATATCGCCCAATTTCAACTGCCGCATGATCAATCAGAGTGCCATCAGCCTATCAGCGTGGCTCAGCCTTGGCTAAAAATATCTTCACTTTTCTAGGGAGAAATGAAAAAAAAAATAAGTCAGGTATCTTTGATGTGCTGACATACATTATGAACACAAACATGTAGGAATGCATCTGCACACATGTATGACCACACACACACACACACATGCGCGGAAAGGGATACAAATAGGGCAAGGATGCCAATAATGCAGATTGACCACTTAATCCCCACCGGTCCGTCCGTCACCTGACAACAGAGGTGGCCAGAGATCAATACGCCTAATACCTAATGTAAGAGGATAAACCATACTGCGAAACTTTTCTGCCTACTTGGAGAGAGTATAGAATCCAACTCCTTCTGGGACCAGTGGAAGTCTGTCGATCTGTCAGCCTGAGCCTGAAGAGCAGCTCATACAGGATGGAGACATAGACTGAACATTTTCAGACCTTATTTAGGCCAACACCACCAAGAACTGACTCAGAAAGTAAAAAAACATATACTTGAAAAACAAAATATGGAATTGATGATGCCCTACAGCAAGTCCCGTATAGTTGAATTCCTTAATGAACACAATGTGCTGCATAAAATTCAGATTGGATTCATGCCTGATCATATCTTCACCCTCACCACTCTCATTAACACACATGTGCACTAAAATAAAACCAAAATCTATTCATGTTTTTTAGATTTCAAAAAGGCCTTTGGACTGTATTTGGCATGAAGGGCTGTTTAATCGATTAGTAGAGAGTGGCATGATTTCATTAAAACAATGTATTTGAATAACAATTATGCAATTAAAATTGGAAATGATTTGGCGCACCACCGGCCCGTCTTGCCCGCACCGTCGGGGCGGTGAAGCGTCAGTGATAGGACCCGAAAGATGGTGAACTATGTCTGGGCAGGACAAAGCCAGAGGAAACTCTGGTGGAGGCCTGTAGCAGTCCTGACATGCAAATCGGTCGTCCATCCTGGGTATAGGGGCGAAAGACTAATCGAACCATCTAGTAGCTGGTTCCCTCCGAAGTTTCCCTCAGGATAGCTGGCGCTCAGAGTCTCGCAGTTTCATCTGGTAAAGCGAATGTTTAGAGGTCTTGGGGCCAAAACGATCTCAACCTTTTCTCAAGCTTTAATCGGGTAAGAAGCCCGGCTCGCTGGCTTGGAGCCGGGCGTGGAATGCGAGCCGCCTAGTGGGCCACTTTTGGTAAGCAGATCTGGCGCTGTGGGATGAACCGAACGCCGGGTTAAGACGCCCGATGCCGACGCTCTTCAGACCCTAGAAACCCCAGGTGTTGGTCGATATAGACAGCAGGACGGTGGCCATGGAAGTCGGAATCCGCTAAGGAGTGTGTAACAACTCACCTGCCGAATCAACTCGCCCTGAAAATGGATGGCGCTGGAGCGTCTGGCCCATACCCGGCCTTCGCTGGCAACAAGAGCCGCGAGGGCTATGCCGCGACGAGTAGGAGGGCCGCCGCGGTGAACACGGAAGCCTAGGGTGCGGGCCCGGGTTCAGATCTTGGTGGTAGTAGCAAATATTCATCCGAGAACTTTGAAGGACGAAGTGGTGAAGGGTTCCATGTGAACAGCAGTTGAACATGGGTCAGTCGGTCCTAAGAGATGGGCGAACGCCGTTCGGAAGGGTGGGGCGATGGCCTACTTCGCCCCCAGCCGATCGAAAGGGAGTCGGGTTCAGAGTGGTGGAGATAGGCGCCGCGAGGCGTCCAGTGCGGTAATGCAAACAATCCCGGAGAAGCCAGCTTCTCTTTGCGAAGGGCAGGGCGCCCTGGAATGGGTTCGCCGGTTCCGGCGGTGTCCGGCGAGCTCTCGTCTGCCCTTGAAAATCCAGGGGGAGAAGGTGGAAATCTCGCGCCAGGCCGTACCCATATCCGCAGCAGGTCTCCAAGGTGAACAGCCTCTGGCATGTTAGATCAAGGTAATTAAGGGAAGTCGGCCAATCGGATCCTTTAGTTTCTTACCTCAGATAACTCGACCTCGTCACCGGTCTACCTAGCTGTTCCTCATTTTGCAGTCAGCTTCAGTATACGACTGAGTCAGTATACATGTAATGTTACTCCACATGTAGGTCTCCACAGTCACTCTCCTCTGAGTGGCAAACAACAGTCAGCATCTGCCGCTGATGCATTCATGTGGAAGAAAAGCACAAAAAGCACTGCTAAAATGGCAAAGAGCTGCTGTGTAATCGACTGCAAAACCGATTCAGAAAGAATTCAGACAAACGTTTTTTACAGACTGCTGAGGAGGTAAAGACAAGAAAAGTAGTGTGAAGCGATAATTTCAATACTAACATGTTTCTGAATGAAACTTTCAATGTAATATTTTCATAAATCTGTCGGGACGGAACAAGAACATCATTTGAAGTCTTCATAATATTGATCAAGCTTACAAATGCTGTGATTTAAATAGGTCCGGTGTTGTGTTCATTGACAGGAGCTGGAGATACACTTGACTAATCGCAGTTTTAGAGGCAGTATTGAGACATGGGGGACACCATCTTCCTGCATAGTGACAGACACAAATGGCCACAAGTATGGATGAGATCAACACAGCTGCACAGCTTGTTGTAAGTCGACTTTCAGAAATCTCTCCAATCAACTTTTCTTTGCTCTTCTTCAACTGCTTCTAACAACTGCTACCAAAGCTTCAATGCCGAATGAAAATGATGTCAGCGAGACGAATACATCACTGGCCAGCATGAGCACAATGTCGAGCTGAATGAATGAAGCAAAAAGGAAGTTTGGTCTTGTAGATTACCTGTCTCATGCACTACTGTCAGGATATAGTGTTATCTTATAAAAAAATAACTTATTGCAATCATATTTGCTCCATTTCTACCCACTGCTGCTTTAACTGTATTCCAATTCAGGCCCACCTGGCAAAGTGGAGACCAGGTACACACCAAAGCTGCAATATAAATGTGGACTATAGGGCTTAGGCTAATGTTAGAAGCTGACAAATTGATCTCACAGATTTATGTCAACCTGGATGAGTGACTTCACTATGTTCTGCAGATAAAAGGGGGTGCCAGCTACATGGCCTGTCTTCAGGAGAGATGGGACAAGAAAAGCTCGATGGAGCCTGTTGTTTATGATATTGTCAGTAAGAAATACCCCTCTAAAACACATTTGCTTGTGTGGTACAGCCATCTTTGTAACGTGTATATATATATATATATATATAATATAGTCAAACACACACGTTAACATTTAGATTATGGAAGACACGAGGCAAGGGTAAAGAAAGAAGAAAAGTGACAGAAGGGGGGATAACAAGAAGAGCTGAGAGATGATAGGTGAGGGAGAACTGAAGAAAAAAGGAGGAGAATGTGGTGAAGACTAGAAGGCCCTCTCCTTCCCCGTCCTTCCAGCCTGATCACACTCAACCCTCTTTCTGTACTGGAGAGATTCCTGGTCGATGTCGGATTACAAATGGCAATAGTAACATACAAACAGGAAACTAGTTCACTGCCTGACAGGAACATGAAATGACACTAACGGAGCAAATAGAAGGGTGTATTTCCATTTAGAAATCCTGCAGCTTACTGTCTTTTCTATATTTAGTGTGTCAGGGGTGGCAGGACTTTAATTTAATATAGCAATATGTTGGGGTCGCACCAGGTTCTTAATATGCATGGTTTACTCCAACCTGATAAGTCTGTCTGTCAGAGAGGTCATATTGGGCTAATATTAGCCTTTCATTGAAATTTACGCTGGGTTTTACGTGTAGAAAATAACCTTTAAATACGATTAAAAAAAGTTATTTTTATAACGGTCACTATAGCGTGACAGTAGTACATGAAACAGGTAACCTGAAAAAAATCATGTTCCTCTGTGTCCTCCGGTGCTCCTAACGGCATCTGCAAGATTTCACAGACCGGAGGAAAACAAGCAGTAAGAGCTGATCTGAGGTCTGCTGTCCATCTGCTGTCTATGAGAGCCGGCTGTCAATCACTCGCAAACTCCGACCAAACGGTCAAACTAGGCAGCGCTGATCAAATATGAATCAATATTCTGTTACGTTAATGTCTATTTCTCTCCTCAGATGTTTTCAGAATCATCTTGTAGTGTACGGTTTAGCTGTAAAATGAGAAAGTTTGTGACGCCGCCGCCATTGTGAAATCTGGTGAACCGGAGCACAGCTAATGCTCTCAGCCAGACACACAGGAAACACACGTGCACAGAGAGAATCTCATTACAGTTTACTCAGCATAATAAATAAATTCAAAGAATATAAATGATACAGTCCAGGAGAAGAGGAGGGAAAATCAGACACTAGTAGGCTGGGTGACAGGTAACTTAAAATCAAACAGGAAAATGTGTCAGTTACGTACACAGTGTTTTGTGCACACTGTACATACATACATAAGTTAAAGTCATTCTATGTCATTAAAAAACTATTCATATCCTGTCATGTTGTGTCACTCTCCAGTTAATGTGTGTGTGTGTGTGTGTGTGTGTGTGTGTGTGTGTGTGTGTGTATGTGTTTGGGTGACATCACAGCAGTGGTGACATCATCACTGCATCGTGACATCACCAGATGGAACACTGATGAATTAAAGGAGTGGTGACATCAGTTGTGACATCTTAAAGGAGCGGTGACATCATAAAGGAGTGACATTCAGGAGAGAGTCCCAGAATCACACAACTGTAGTTGAATCTGAAGACTCGATCAGACGAAACACATCGACTGAGAGAAGCAGTTGTCTCAAGAGGAAGAGGTATGAATTTTATGAATTTTATGAATGCATTGCTTTAGATTAAACCTCCCAACAGTATATGAAGCAGTTAAAATTAGCCTCAACATTTAAATGCAGCTTACATGTTAGTTAATAATAATTAGGGCTGCAACTAACGATTATTTTCACTCATCAGACTATCTACTGAGAGAAGCAGTGAATTTCTCTCCAAAAACCACGAAGCATCGACAAGAATTGACCGTAAATCAGCATCATGTTATCATCAAGAACTTCCCAGCCAGAAGCCATCATGCCAGAGTTCAACGTCCGTCGCGCTGTTTCCAAGCTGCTCAACTCCTTCTTTAAGGGGATGACGGCAGATCAGTGGGGATTTTTGAAATCCGGCAACCCCGACGACGCCACTATGACCATGATGGGAGAGTTGCTGTTGGACATGACAGCAGCCTTGACAAAAGCTTTCCTGAAATCTCTCGGGAGCAGGACCCTGGCGTCTGAGGACGACGTCCAAATCAATCTGGGCGACACAATCTCTCAGGGTTTTGCCGAAGCTCTGGGCGTCGACGTCTCGGTTCAGTGTCCGAGCTCCAAAAGCTTGACGACATTGATCTCTGAAGAGGTTTCGGAGAGCGTCCGAAGTGCCCTCTCCAGCCCCGAGGGCATAGTTCAGCGCCTCACTCCTCCCAGCAGACTCAACAACATGATTCTGCACGCCTGCAAAATGTGCCAGGCGTTCATCGGCAAGATGAAGTCGGTGTTCTCGCCCCGACCGCGCAAGCAGAGGACCATCTGCGAAGAATCAGATGTGGAACCGGAACCCTCAGACGCCAAAGACCGCCATGCGGCGACGCCTTCGTCGGACGTCGTGATTGAGATGAAAGACATCACGCATGTCACAATCATCATCAAGAAGCAGTTGAATGATATCACCGAACCTCTCTTGGTTGACGTGCCGGACTCCGAGTACACGCTGCTGCAGTCTCAAAACTCTCGGGAGATTGAAGACATCGCGGAAGAAATCGCTCGGAGTATCGCCGAAGATGCTGTAAGACAGACTCCGTCGGCGCAGAAGAGCAAACGCTCCAAGAAAAGCATCAGAAGCAAAATTAAGAAGCTTTTGGCAAAGTGCTTTGCCAAAACGTGCATCCATCGCATCGTGGCACAGATGAGGAAAAGATTCCACCGGGGCTCCAAAGTTCACAGCCGGGAGTCGGCAAAGTCTCTCACAAAGAAGATTAACGATCTGATGAAACAACCAGAAAACCGTGATCTTCTGGGACTCGGCGCTCCACTCGTAAACATTCCCCCCGGTCGAGTCTTGGAGTTCACAAAGGTCTTAAGTGATCTCCTCTACACACACATCACACATGGGCCAGAGATCATCCCCGAGCCGGTGATACGTGCCAACATGCGCGCCGACTTGCAGCGCAAGGTGCTCGGTTTCCTGTGTCTGGCCAGATGGTGGCAGATCTTTCAGTCCGACAACCTCGTCGACAATATGAGACACGCCATACTGGGGACCAAGCCCAGGGCCAAGAAACCTTTGGCAATCGCTGCACCGCCTGCCCCGGTATCCGTGACGAAGAGTCGTGATGACTCTGCACGGCGAGCGCGGAATGAACAAAAAAAAAAACTGCGTCGAGGTGATCTTGGAGAGGCTGGTCACGCGGATTTTCAAGAAGGCAAAAGTGACCTGGACCCTTTCAAACGTCGAGGACATCATCCAGCGCCTTTTTGATCAAACCTGGGCCGAAGTCGAGGGTCTCGATTTCGATTCCAGCCCAGAATCATTGGAAAACCTCGAAAAGGCCATTTACCGGGACCTGATTAAGACGTGGGGCACTGCGACGTGGCTGCTGGTGTCCTTGAAAGGGGGTCAAACGGCAGTTGGAGAGCATATAGCCTACGCCGTCAAAGGTCACCTGATGGTACCACCGAGACAGAGGTCCTGCATGTGCAGGTGCTTCTCTTCTATGCTCGCCGCCATGACGAGGTGGTAAAGTGGTTTATGGGTTTTCTCCGGGAGCTCCGGTTTATCCCACATATAGTGAATAATTGGACTTATCCTATAGATAAAAAACGTCTTCAATGTGTCATTCATCTTGAAGGAAAAATTGACTTTTTCCTTCTGAATGAATGCGAGGGCTTGAGCTCTCAGCGCCACCGCAGTAGTCAGTGTTGTCTACTGTTGTGTTACGCACGGGTTCGATCTGGGTGATCCAGTTCTCCCACAATCAGTGCATAATAATGAACATCTAATTAAATAAAATAAATAATAATATAAATAAATAATATGAATTCATTTCTGCTCATGTCTCTCATCATTTGCTGTAAATATTCAACTCAGACTGAAGTTCTGCTGATTCAGTGAATTTGTATAAAGTACAAAAATAAAGTACAAAGAAAAGTGTGTTTTGCACACTCTCTTCCATCATATACACTGATCTTAATTATTGCAAATTTTAATGAGTTTACCTGCCTGACTGTAAACATGTAGAGAATTATTGTAAAGGACAATCAGGCTTCTTGTGTGTTTTAGCCCACACAGTCTGTAAATAGCTATTAATATTCAAAACCACACCTATTCCTGACCGATCAGAACTGTTGTAATTAAAGATCATTAAACCTTATTTATTATGTTTAGATATTTATTTACTGACACCTTCACTGTAAGGTGTATCAAGACATATCACAATGATGGTGTATTGTTTTACTAGAAACATGAATGCACTCTTATTCAATGACAATAAATGAGGTTATTTTAAGGGGTGGGGGGACGTGTGTTTTTAAGTGTGAAGATAACTCATACATTAGTTCATTCAATAAGCCTATAAATGTGAGGGACACCACGGCTGCCCACATTCTGCAGACAGGTTCAGGTGAGTTTACCAGGTCAACAAGAGACTGTGAGAGAGCTGGAAAGCATCTCCATCACTCAAGGTGGAAAGAACACACACAGTGACGGTGTAAAGGTGGACAAAACAATCTAATACAGGAAGTGATTATGCTGATGTTGTGCTTTTATTATGTTGTGCTTTTATTTTATAATGCAGTGAGGGCCCAAACGAGACCTTAGTGTGTGTGTGCACGTGTGTGTATGTAGTGTGTATGTGTGTGTAGTGTGCACGTGTGTGCATGTTTGTGTGTGTGTGTAGTGTGAGCGCGTGTGTGTGTGAGTAGTGCGCACCTGTGTGCACGTTTCTGTGTAGTGTGCATGTGTGTGTGTGTTCACGTGTGTGTGTGTGTGTGTGTGTGTGAGTGTGTGCAGGTGTGTGTGGGTGTGTTTGTGTGTTTGGGTGACATCACAGCAGTGGTGACATCACAGCAGTGATGACATCATCACTGCATCGTGACATCACCAGATGGAACACTGATGAATTAAAGGAGTGGTGACATCTGTTGTGACATCTTAAAGGAGCGGTGACATCATAAAGGAGTGACATTCAGGAGAGAGTCCCAGAATCACACAACTGTAGTTGAATCTGAAGACTCGATCAGACGAAACGCATCGACTGAGAGAAGCAGTTGTCTCAAGAGGAAGAGGTATGAATTTTATGAATTTTATGAATGCATTGCTTTAGATTAAACCTCCCAACAGTATATGAAGCAGTTAAAATTAGCCTCAACATTTAAATGCAGCTTACATGTTAGTTAATAATAATTAGGGCTGCAACTAACGATTATTTTCACTCATCAGACTATCTACTGAGAGAAGCAGTGAATTTCTCTCCAAAAACCACGAAGCATCGACAAGAATTGACCGTAAATCAGCATCATGTTATCATCAAGAACTTCCCAGCCAGAAGCCATCATGCCAGAGTTCAACGTCCGTCGCGCTGTGTCCAAGCTGCTCAACTCCTTCTTTAAGGGGATGACGGCGGATCAGTGGGGATTTTTGAAATCCGGCAACCCCGACGACGCCACTATGACCATGATGGGAGAGTTGCTGTTGGACATGACAGCGGCCTTGACAAAAGCTTTCCTGAAATATCTCGGGAGCAGGACCCTGGCGTCTGAGGACGACGTCCAAATCAATCTGGGCGACACAATCTCTCAGGGTTTTGCCGAAGCTCTGGGCGTCGACGTCTCGGTTCAGTGTCCGAGCTCCAAAAGCTTGACGACATTGATCTCTGAAGAGGTTTCGGAGAGCGTCCGAAGTGCCCTCTCCAGCCCCGAGGGCATAGTTCAGCGCCTCACTCCTCCCAGCAGACTCAACAACATGATTCTGCACGCCTGCAAAATGTGCCAGGCGTTCATCGGCAAAATGAAGTCGGTGTTCTCGCCCCGACCCGCGCAAGCAGAGGACCATCTGCGAAGAATCAGATGTGGAACCGGAACCCTCAGACGCCAAAGACCGCCATGCGGCGACGCCTTCGTCGGACGTCGTGATTGAGATGAAAGACATCACGCATGTCACAATCATCATCAAGAAGCAGTTGAATGATATCACCGAACCTCTCTTGGTTGACGTGCCGGACTCCGAGTACACGCTGCTGCAGTCTCAAAACTCTCGGGAGATTGAAGACGTCGCGGAAGAAATCGCTCGGAGTATCGCCGAAGATGCTGTAAGACAGACTCCGTCGGCGCAGAAGAGCAAACGCTCCAAGAAAAGCATCAGAAGCAAAATTAAGAAGCTTTTGGCAAAGTGCTTTGCCAAAACGTGCATCCATCGCATCGTGGCACAGATGAGGAAAAGATTCCACCGGGGCTCCAAAGTTCACAGTCGGGAGTCGGCGAAGTCTCTCACAAAGAAGATTAACGATCTGATGAAACAACCAGAAAACCGTGATCTTCTGGGACTCGGCGCTCCACTCGTAAACATTCCCCCCGGTCGAGTCTTGGAGTTCACAAAGGTCTTAAGTGATCTCCTCTACACACACATCACACATGGGCCAGAGATCATCCCCGAGCCGGTGATACGTGCCAACATGCGCGCCGACTTGCAGCGCAAGGTGCTCGGTTTCCTGTGTCTGGCCAGATGGTGGCAGATCTTTCAGTCCGACAACCTCGTCGACAATATGAGACACGCCATACTGGGGACCAAGCCCAGGGCCAAGAAACCTTTGGCAATCGCTGCACCGCCTGCCCCGGTATCCGTGACGAAGAGTCGTGATGACTCTGCACGGCGAGCGCGGAATGAACAAAAAAAAAACTGCGTCGAGGTGATCTTGGAGAGGCTGGTCACGCGGATTTTCAAGAAGGCAAAAGTGACCTGGACCCTTTCAAACGTCGAGGACATCATCCAGCGCCTTTTTGATCAAACCTGGGCCGAAGTCGAGGGTCTCGATTTCGATTCCAGCCCAGAAACATTGGAAAACCTCGAAAAGGCCATTTACCGGGACCTGATTAAGACGTGGGGCACTGCGACGTGGCTGCTGATGTCCTTGAAAGGGGGTCAAACGGCAGTTGGAGAGCATATAGCCTTTGCCGTCAAAGGTCACCTGATGGCACCACCGAGACAGAGGTCCTGCATGTGCAGGTGCTTCTCTTCTATGCTCGCCACCATGACGAGGTGGTAAAGTGGTTTATGGGTTTTCTCCGGGAGCTCCGGTTTATCCCACATATAGTGAATAATTGGACTTATCCTATAGATAAAAAACGTCTTCAATGTGTCATTCATCTTGAAGGAAAAATTGACTTTTTCCTTCTGAATGAATGCGAGGGCTTGAGCTCTCAGCGCCACTGCAGTAGTCAGTGTTGTCTACTGTTGTGTTACGCACGGGTTCGATCTGGGTGATCCAGTTCTCCCACAATCAGTGCATAATAATGAACATCTAATTAAATAAAATAAATAATAATATAAATAAATAATATGAATTCATTTCTGCTCATGTCTCTCATCATTTGCTTTAAATATTCAACTCAGACTGAAGTTCTGCTGATTCAGTGAATCTGTATAAAGTACAAAAATAAAGTACAAAGAAAAGTGTGTTTTGCACACTCTCTTCCATCATATACACTGATCTTAATTATTGCAAATTTGAATGCGTTTACCTGCCTGACTGTAAACATGTAGAGAATTATTGTAAAGGAGAATCAGGCTTCTTGTGTGTTTTAGCCCACACAGTCTGTAAATAACTATTAATATTGAAAACCACGCCTATTCCTGACCGATCAGAACTGTTGTAATTAAAGATCATTAAACCTTATTTATTATGTTTAGATATTTATTTACTGACACCTTCACTGTAAGGTGTATCAAGACATACTGTATCACAGTGATGGTGTATTGTTTTACTAGAAACATGAATGCACTCCTATTCAATGACAATAAATGAGGTTATTTTAAGGGGGTGGGGGGGGACGTGTGTTTTTAAGTGTTAAGATTTTTTAAAGCCTGAAAACAGAGCCATGAGGAGGTGCAGAAGTCTAGTTTTCTCTCAGAACACTTGAATTACAATATACTGAAAGGTTATTATGGAGCCCAATGATGCCAAAAAAATACTGCATACTGCCACTTTATCAGACGTCCTGATCCCCAGATGGTCTCATAAAGTCTT
Organism: Sebastes umbrosus; assembly: GCF_015220745.1. NCBI lineage: Eukaryota > Metazoa > Chordata > Actinopteri > Perciformes > Sebastidae > Sebastes > Sebastes umbrosus. Next base: position 32,810,257 of record NC_051273.1, read on the forward strand.
CACTTAAAGTTTGTTTCCCCAGTTTTAGAAGTACAGTACAGGCGCCTCTTGTCAGTGTGATACAGCAGGGGTGAAAAAAGTAAATAGTGAAGGAAGAGAGGAGCAAATATAGGTGAGAGCAGAGAGAGAGGAGGGGTGAGATAACAAGGCATAGAGAACAGAGGAGTAAGAGAGCAATTAAATTAAAAAATGCAATTGAGAAACAAAGTTTTGAAAAAAAGAGAAGAGCTTGAGATAAAAAGCTACACAGCTACCTTTATTTTAGAGTCCAGTGACTATTATTGTTTTCTTATTTTAAAACAGCCTTGCCCAATGACACCACCTATCTGCTGGTGCCAGTAAATGTCTGATGCACAGCTGGATGTGACGCTATCAGTCCAAAGTCATTAAAAATGTTCATATACAATAATTTTTCTTTATTAGTGAGTTGTGTTCGGCTCTATTGGTTACACAAATTTCAGAATCTTGACGGATTGATGATGGATGGAGGTCTACCTGTGGGTGTACAAGGAGCAGAGCAGAGGAGAAAGGATGCAGCCTTGAGTGGATCCAGGTGCTGATGGTCAGGGAGTCTGATGTGTGTTTACCTGGCTTCAAGTGCCAGAAGGAAGTCTGTGATCCACCTGCAGGCACACTCAGCTGGGAGAGGTGTCCCACAGCAGAGCCAGGATGATGATGAAGATGATGATGATGATGATAATGATGATGTTAAAGGCAGAGCTAAAGTCCCCAAACAGAATCCCTGGCATAGGTTCCTGAAGAGTCCAAGGGCTGGAGGATGAAGTGGAGGGCCATGTTTCATATGGATTGTCTATGTTGTATTTTCATTATGTTGTAACTCCGTACACACGACATCTATCGCACGTCTGTCCATCCTGGAAGGGGGATCCCTCCTCTGTTGCTCTTCCTGAGGTTTCTTCCATTGTTATTCTCTGTTGAAAGGTTTTTTTTTTTGGTTAAGTTTTTCGTTATCCGATGAGAGGGTCACACTGTAAAGAACAGAGGGTGTTGTATCCTGTACAGATTGCAAAGCCCTCCGAGGCAAATTTGTGATTTGTGATTTTGGGCTATACAAATAAAATTGACTTGACTTGACTACCAGGTGAGCTACCTGGTCTAGACACAACTCTAAAAACTCCAGCTTGGAAGGTTACGCTCCTGGTCGCACCTGCCGTTACTAAACAACCAAAACCTGGGTAGTGCGATTACGATGATGATGATGAAGTCGCCGTAATTTAGAAGTAAGCTTAATTGACGAAACTAAACAAGGTCAAAATAAAGAAATGGATTTCCAGCACTGTAAATCCTTCACAGTATCTCGACTGCTTGATTTGTCTGTGTCTATTTGGCCGACCTTTAAAACCGGATGTTGTGACGTCCTCGGAGGGAAAGGGTGAAGCAAGTAAAACTAGTCCGTGGGATAGATGGCAAAGCTCTGGGTAGCCCTGCACTAAAATGATTAACATCTCCTCCACATTTATCGTAGACTGATATTTACCAAAGAAATAAAAGATATCTGCCAGCTGTGATTGTTTTTTTCTTGTCACATGGAATGCGGTGCGTGTTGCTGCGTTCCAAGTGTTGAACTGTCTTTATCTCACGGCGAAGCCGTCACGGTCTGAAAAAAAAGATGCTTGGGAACATTTGCGCGCCGTCGTCGCTCTCGCTTTTGACCGAGCCTTCCGCGCCTCTACATTGGCAACAATGGATTTGAAGGTGCAAAAACGTGGCATGTGAGCGGACTGCGGGGGGTCCAGGAGAGGGTCGTTGATGGTTTTGAGGTGGGACAGCACAAGGCACCCTAATGACTTCACTACCACAGAGGCCAGAGCGACAGATCTGTAGTCATTAGGTCCTTGGTTTTTTGGGGACGTGGATGACGGTGGAGGTCTTGAAGCAGGCGGGCACATGGCATTTCTCGAGTGAGGTGTTGAAGATGTCTGTGAACACAGCCCGTTCTCATTCCCAGAGCGTCGAATACCGAGGCTTTGCCGCACAATGCACCCCTTTAGCGCCGGTATGAAACACACCGAGCGTTCCATTAACTATAATGTAAACCCAACCGCAGCAACAGTAAACTACTAGAAAGTGCTCTGGGAGTGACAGTGGGGATGTAGTTTAAAGAGCTAAAAGACAAACACTGGGTGGGCGAGAGGGGACAGTATCTGGTCGGTGAGCTTGCACTGTGCCTCCCGCCCGTGGAATGTAGAAACACCGACCAGCATGAAGGAGACAAACTCACGAGGGGAGTAGAAAGGTTCACAGTTCATGAAAAAAACATTTCAGATCAGAGGTACTGTCACATCATCCCACAAGCCACTGTAAACACAGATGCATCCACCTTTTGTTTTCCCTGACAGTTCTGTGTCGCGATCTGCTCTGAAAAGAAGGGAAGCCTGCCAGCTGCGGTGCAGGGTAGAGTCCAGTATCCAGCCACAGAGCCACAATTACGTGAAGCACAAAACAGAATGTGAAGAAAAGTCTAAGCAACAGTTGAAGCCCTTCTTTGTTGCACAGAAATTGCACTTTGGAAAGAAATGTTCCCAGTAATGGTGTGCGCTTTCATCCAGGAGACTGTTGTTCATGCCCTGAGCTATTTGCGTCCAGTGTCGTTTTCTCTGTACAAACATAGTAGTTGTAAGCCCAACCATGTAGTTCTTTCCTAAACCTAACAATAGTGGTTTTGTTGCCTAATCCTAAAGTGACACCAAGGGTAACTATAGTGGTTTTGATGACAAAAATAAAGTGACACCAAGGGGCGTGACAAAGCGGAGGTGTGTGACAAGTTGGGGCGAGAATGTGTTGAAAATACACACAGAGCCAAAGCAAGTTTTCAGTTTTTTTTTTTTTTTTTGCAGAAATAAACATTTTCCCAAAGATGACAAAGTTAGTGCAGCCTCACCGAGCCAATTTTGACAGAATGAGCAGGAGATGAGACGAGGAAAAACAAAAGGAGGAAGAGAGAAATGCAGCCTTGCAAAAAGCAGCAAACAGCAATGAAAGCAATGGTGGCCTGCACAACAACCTGCAGACATCAGACAGACAGATGAAACCAGGTAGAGAAGAAGGCAGCCGCAACAAAACATTGTGATCCCTAACAACCGCACCTCAAACACGGACAGCGCTCTGCTTCCAGTTACAACATATTTCTTCCCGCTGTCTGTCTCCACCTCTCTGCTATTATCAGAAGAGAAGTTAATGAATACTAACTGTCCTAGTTTGAAGAATATGTCACGTAAAAGGGTGAAGGAACATCAGAACAAATGTTAAATCATTCTAATATCGCCGTATATCCAATCTAACACAATTATTTTATTCTGGTGAATTTCTAAAAACAGTGTTGAGTAGGTTTGATTAACGTTAACACCCAGTTGTTAACTTGCTCAGGCTGGTGGTGTCTGGAGGGCGTTTTATGAATCATCATGGAACTAGGCACACATGCACAAGCCTGATTCCCACTCCCACAGTCAGCCATGGTTTCATGTATCACCCGTTTGCATATCAATACTGCCACGACTTCTTTTCAATGAAAGGAACTGCAAACAAGAAGTCCACTTATGTTTAATTGCACATTTGAATGTGATTCATCACAGTGTAGGTTGCAAGACATCAATCAGTGAGATCGCCTACAACCTAAACAAACAATGTCTGTGCTTATTTTTTCTCCACATTTTCACTTCACCGTTAGCTTTCTCGAGAAAACCCATGTGTATCCATGGTCTGATCTGATGTATGTGTGAAGTGTGCGTACAAATCTGTTATACATCTGGCCCCTGACCCGATTGCCTGCTGGCACACCAACATTTATAATGGGATTTGTTTCACGTGCTTTCATGCAGAGTTCAACTTTGGTGAATTAAAGTGGCAGTAGGCAGTATATTTTTGGCATCATTGGGCAAAAAAGTTCCATAATCTTTCAGCATATTGTAATTCAAGTGTTCTGAGAGATATAACTAGACTCCTGCTCCTCCTCATGGCTCTGTTTTCAGGCTTTAGAAAATCTAGCCCGTGACGTGAGACTTTGACCAATCACAGGTCATTTTAGAGAGAGCGTTCCCATTGGCTGTGCTTCGGTCATGTGACCGGAACTTGGCGTTCCTTAACCAGATTTCACAATGGCGGCGGCATCACAAACTTTCTCATTTCACAGCTAAACCGTGCACTACAAGATGATTCTGAAAACATTTGAGGAGAGAAATAGGCATTAACGTAACATAATATTGATTCATATTTGATCAGCGTTGCCTAGTTTGACCGTTTGGTCGGAGTTCGAGAGTGATTGACAGCCAACTCTTATAGACGGCAGCTGGACAGCAGATCTCAGATCAACTCTTACTGCTTGTTTTCCTACGGTCTGGGAAATCTTGCAGATGCTGTTAGGAGCACCGGAGGACACAAAGGCACATGATTTTTTTCAGGTTACCTGTTTCATGTACTACTGTCATGATATAGCGACCATTTTATAAAACTAACTTATTTTAATCATATTTGCTCCAATCTCGCCTACTTCAGCTGGCATGTGAATTTGCACAGTTAATGAATTGTAAACTGTTTTTTACTTGGCTTTAAAGGGAACAGAGAACCAGAAGTCCCCTTAAGATCAAATACGTCCCCTGGAAATGAATTGTGTGAACTTGTCTGGTTAGCAACAAATGGTATACACTGCACTCCCCACAAGTAGTAACCACGGTACCAAGCATCCAGGACCGTCTATTTCATACAGATGGGCAAATTAATTTCCCTGTGCCCATTTTTTGATTTCAGCCTTTATCTCTTCACACCCATAATTTGCAGAAACTTGAAACGGGGTTGAGAAAGAAAATCAATACAATAGAACCGTAAAATGAAATCCGAGGATGGTAGTTTGAATGCGGGTGTATTTCTATTGTTATTTATAATTTGTTAAGGTTTTCAGCAGTCAGTGGAGCTGTTAGATAATGAGTCAGCACCGTAGCCTCAGCTCCAGTCTAAGCAGGGGTGGTAGCATTCAGCGGTGTTGTCGTGACTGTGTGGGAAGTGTTTTCCTCGGGTCAAACCGGGGCCCGGCAGAAGTTTGCTCAGGGCCCCAGGGAGGACGGGGTCGGTGCTGCTAGAAGCTGACTAAACAGCGTCTCTCTCTCCCCGTCTGCTCAGGACTAATGAGTTAAAATAATGCAGACATGTTGGAGAGGGAATACATTTAGGGTGAAGAGTTTAGAGAATGAGTAAAAAAGAGGCTGATCCGTTTGTGGATCTGACCATCTGAAGTATGATACTTTCTCCTTAGCTTTCGATTGGTGCTAGAGGGTGAGGTGGGAGGGGGGGAGAAAACAGCATTCAATATCGTTTGGATAAAATATATTTCCTATGGGGCAGATTCAGCCAATATTGGATTCCTGAGGAGCAGCGAACACATGGAGCATTATGGAAATGTAAGCCAGCAATGATAGTGTTCTTTCATCACTAAGCCTCCGAGCTATTATGATAAACCCACAACAAAAAGCTCCACTCCGTCTATCAACTGAATAATAACTGTGGCTGCACGCAGTACGCCTTTCTGAGGCACCTGAGTTTAAAATGCTCTGCTCGAGGACACAGCGGCATGTTGACGACTGCTTTGCAGCTCGCTATTGAGCAACTTTGTTTTCACTTTTCAGACTATGCTGCAAGTTTTTCCACAGCTCAAGCAGGAACTGGCGCCAGGTTATTTATTAATTAATTCATATTTATTACCTCCGCCAAGGCCGAAGACCTAGGAAGGAGGTCAAGTTTACAGTGGCGTTGGTTAGTTGGTTTGTTTGTTGGTTTGTTTGTCTGTTAGCAGGATTACTCTAAAATTTGAATGCCATTTTTTGGAGGGGTGGGGTGTGGCACAATGAACAATCCATTAGATTTTGGTGGCGGTCATCATCCGGATTCAGGAATATTTTTAAGGATTCCGATCAGCCTGAGCATTAAAACCACAGGGTATAACACATGCGCAGTGTAACTGATGACGCGTTCCTGACGCCCTACCCTGCCCTTTTCCTTCTGCCAGCAGAGAGAGGGACAGACACAGAACGGGGGGACACCTGTAGATTCGGCGTTTTTTCACATTAAACTCTGTGCAATTAAAGTTGAGTTCGACCAAAGCACACCTCGTGATTGTTGGAAAGAGTAACGGCAACGGTTTAGGTGAGTTTTATTTTGTTTCTGTCCAGTCTGAATGAAGTATTTTACGATGCTCCGCAGAGTACAGCTGATCTCAACATAAATAAAAATACACGAGGATGATGGCGCAAGCTGAACGGAGGTTTGCGTTCTCCGAGTGCCATTCTAGTTTACTACGACTCCTGCTGTCATTTACATTATATCTACTTATTTATTAAGCTCTATTAAGTACTGACAAATACAACAACTTTTAAAGCTGCACTTAACAGTATTTTTAGATTAACACACCTTAACAGTAACAACACCTACATCAGAATGATATTTGTTGATTTCACATTTGATAAGAGTTCATATAGAGAGGAAAGAGAGTGGTGCTCAGAGAACAACCTACTGCTCAACGTCAGCAAAATCAAGAAGCTGATCGTTGATTTTAGGAAAAAAAAGGAGGCAAAGACACACACCTCTGTCTACATTAATGGAGCTGAAGTGGAGCGAGTGAACAGTTTTAGGTTCCTGGGAATCAGCATCACAGAGAACCTGACATGGTCATCTCACATCTCCACCCTGGTGAAAAAGGCTCAACAACGGTAGTATTTTTTAAGGAAATTTAAAAAGGCAAAATTCCCATACCAGATTCTTATCAAATTTTAGAGAGGAGTAACAGAAAACATCCAAACATTACAAACTGGTATGGTTTGTACACGGCCCAGGACAGGAGGGCTCTGCAGCGGGTGATTAAAACCAGCCAGAACATCATTGGTACCCAAGAGAGCCAATCAGCAACTGGAAGGAAGCCGAGGAGCTTTGGTGTTAGCCAACACATACTTGAAACGGCTGGTTGAAAGCATTTTATCATAACAGCATGGTACTGTAACTTGAGTACAAAGAGCAAAAACAAGCTCTCCAAGATCGTTAGTAGTGCAGGGAAGGTGATCGGCAAGTCACAGAAATAACTTTGCAATATCAATATTTTGAAGCTCAAAAGCAGTGAAACGGAGGCCCTGCTCATTGGCTCCAAAACCACCCTCTCCAAAGCCCAAAACACTGCTGCCCCAAACCTCATCATTGATGGCTTCTCCGTTCCATTCTCCAGCCCAGTCAAGAGCCTTGGTGTCACTCTAGACAGCACTCTCTCCTTTGCACCTCACATAAAAAAATATCAACTGGACTGCTTTCTTCCACTTTTCCACACTCTGCTCATCCCTGTCTCAATCCAACAAGCATTTTCTCTTTCAGGAAACCCCCTCCTGCTCCCAGTGCTTGTCCTCAGCTGGTCCTCTGACCAACCCCACCTCACGCCTCAGCACCATGGGTGTTATTATCATTATTATTATTATACACTGATCAGCCATAACATTAAGACCACTGACAGCTGAAGTGAATAACATTGCTTATCTCGTTACAATGGCACCTGGCAGTGGGGGGGATATATTAGACAGCAAGTGAACATTTTGAACTTTGAACTCCCGGTCTGCAGTGGTCAGGACCTATTTTTACCGCGAGCCGCGCGGTTCACAGCAACAACAGACAGTGAAGATGATCTTTTGACTGTGTATTGACATCATACCAGCAACATTACTACAGTTTCAATGTCTGTATCTGCAGAATATGCTATGGACATGAAAAAAAATTAAGATTTATTTTTAAATCAACAAATAAAAGTTCTCAAGCATTTTTTTTTTCTGTGGACAGAATTCCTTCATTTGGTAACACAAAGCTTTTATTCTGAAATATTTGCAGGACAGTGTTGAAGGCAATGCAGTGACTTGCAGAGCTCAATGAATGAATAAAGTACGGGGTTTTAATTGTGGATTATTATCAGTATTTACAAATGAGCACACGTTTCTTAACCTTTCTCTGTCTAAAATAAATATGGTGGTATCTATAATGAAATGAAATGGCCATTATGAAAGGTAAACTCTATGTAGAAAGAAAGGGCTGACAGCAGAAATGCTGCCAGTGTGGACGTCACACGTGTGGGACACGCAGGAGTTTAGCGAGGCAGCCGTCACACACTGCTGACGCGGGCAGTCCCGCCCAAGCGTCAGTAGTTCCCCTCAGCTCTATGTAGTGCTTCAACACCTTTTAGCTCATTGTTTAGATTTTACAACCTGCAGCTGTGTTGTGTTTCCAATTTAGTGACTTTCTTTCTTTTTTTTTTTTTCAAAAAAGTACCCAGGTAGATTAAGATGCATATTCTCGAGATGATAGCAGCTTGAAAAAATAGTCAGTTAAGTTTAGATTTAGTTTATTTTCTTTAAATCTTGTATATATATGTAAATAGTGATGCCATAGATATGCAGATTAGCACATGATGTAACCTAGTGAAATGCAGTCTGTCTGTTTGTATAGGCCATGGTATTTTCCAATTGCAGTTCAGCTGTGGGACAGACAACAATGGAAAGTGGTGCTTATATAGATTTATGTTTACACTGGGTGACTTTTAAACATCAATATCATTAAATTAAGAGAAGAGCCCAACACATAATACAAGGTCTACAGAATGAGGCAAAACGAGAGTACAGGAGACCGGCATCAGACCAGCTCCTACAATACTGACCAACTATCCAGACCTGGTCCATCCCTCGGGATCGGGTTTGGATGCCCCAAAATAATAACACACAGCTGCTGGTCCCACTCTTTCTCTCTCTGCTCAATACCGTTAAAAAAAGCGGAGGTGACGGGGAAGAAACTGGGGCAAAAAATATTTTTAAAGCTTTTTTATTTTAATTTCACTACTGGAAATGTATTTTTTTTTAAATAGCAGTGCTACCCAAAAGTTACTGGGGAATGTAATTAATCTTTAAAAATCTACAGTTCACATGGACAAATGCATAACAAATTGCAAGTACAAATCAAATGAACAAGTTTATAGAACTAACGTTACAAGTTCAAAACTTTCAAGCACACCTTTAGGACTTATTTAATAGTCCATTGCTAGCTAGCTATATAGGATGATGACATCCCTATTCTTAATCCCATTGTCTGTAAAACTATACATTTGTTAAAATCCATACCCCAAATGATGCATGGAGAGCAAAACCGTTCACGTTCTTCATGCATATCCAAATTTAGAGCATCCCAATTATGACTGATAGTGTTGCATACGTACAAAAAGCCCTGCAGAGCGAACAGCACTTTGTGAATGTTGAGCAGCTGGAGACGCTGCTTCTGAGCTTCGCCCCACTCAAACACAACCAGTTTGGCATCAGAGCCACAGGTGTCTCATCCATCAACAAAAAAAAAAAAAAAAAAACTTGAAATCCACTTGAAAGATGACTACACTAGACAATGGAGAGATGAAAATAAATCTCACAACAAACTGCTCTGTTGTCAGAGAAATCCACCCAACAGAGCATCTGCAAATACATCCTGTGTGTGATATGCTGACAGGTGTAACACTGCAGAATGGCATTAAGTGCATTCATGGGGTTCTTCAGACAGCCGGTTCTCCTCTGTGTTAATAAGGGACACATGCTTTTCTAGTCTTCTGACCACTCAAGTTGTGGCTTGTCGGACTCTGGCCGGATCATTTGCGCCATACTTCAGATTGCAGCCGTACCTCACGGCGGTGATTTTCCCGACTCGGCCTGCCCGGCGTCGGGCAGTTCTTGATGTCTTTGGCAGTGACCGGCAAGTCTCATTCTCCTGGTTGCCACTTTCTCACTTAGCCTGGGTAGTACCTCGTCACTGTAAAAAAAAAAAGCTGGCAGAACTCAAAATTGTAAGGCAACAAACTTCAGCAAATTTTTAAGTTGGGCAATTAAACATAACATTTTAAGTTTTGCTTTTGAGTTTGCTCAACTTTCAATTCTCATTTCTGTTAACTCAACTCAAGTTGCAGTAATTTATAATTTCATATTGTAACAACTTTGAATCCTTAATTCTGTCAACTCAACTCAAGTTGCAGTAACATAAACCTGTACATAGTACCCACTTAATTCCAGTTGAGTTAATTTAGTGGAATAGGTTAGAGTAACTTCAAACTGAGCACTGCAACAGTTAAGGTAAGTCAAATATATAAATTAGGACCAATAACTACCCATCAAATGTATAAATAATTACAGATGCAACATCTACATCCAATCCATTAACTAACATGAAGCACTTAAGTAGTGTTGTAACATTGAATACTAGCATGCAGCACTTAACTTGTGTTTTAACATTGTATACTAGTATGAATCACATCTTGAACACCATAATACAATGAGATAGCAGTTGTGTGGGAGTTGTGAGCGTAGCAAGATAAAGTTAAAGGAAAAAGTCAGCACTTCGACAGTTAGACTACTAAAAAGAGAGTACATTCGTCTACGTAAGTGATAATGTACAGCGAGTTGGTCATTGTTGTGAAAGAAACGTTGAGCGGCATCGCCCTGAAGGGGATTCTTTCACAACAATGACCCACTAGCTGTAAATTATCTCGCTTATTACATGGCTACTTACTTGAGAAATCAATAATTTGACACAAAACGGTCCGTCAGAGTCTGACATCAGAGCTGCGCCCATAGCAACGGTCTGCTATAAAGAAATAACAGACCGCAGAACGCCGTGATTAACCAATCAGAATCGAGTATTCAATAACGCCGTGTAATAAACCATGATAAAATACAAAACATAAGAAGATTCAGAGTTACCACAAGAAGTAACTCATGGGTTGAAATGGAACTCAAAACAGAACTAGTTTGATCCAGCGCTGTCAATCTAATAAACAGGCAACAGGAACCTCTGCAATTCAAAACTGTCCCAGACCCAACTTTATCAGCTAACTTGGTGGATTCACTGAAGGAGTTTGTTTTTGAAGAATCGGACCCTTGCAGAGAGATCAGTTCCAAGTTCCATGAAAACTTTCTGAATGGTTTCGAATGTGTACCTCAGTTCTTTTGGGTACTGGAGGTTTAAAGTGTAGATCAGCCCAAAGAGGTAAGCAAAAGCCGCTGGCACGTCATGGAGATCCTGGAGGACGATGTCGTTTTCTTCTACAACAACAGCAACATTAATGACTGTTGCAGGAGCTGAACTGTCATCATCCTCCAACACAGTGAGGATACCCACGATGAGGCCCTTCGTCTGCTCCTCTTCTGGGTCAGTGGCCTTGTGATGACAAACAGAAAATGACCAACGCATGAATAGTAAACAAACTGAAAGACATTTGGCATTAAAAAACTAAAACGGGTCTATGTGGATCTTTTAGGGTTAAATATTTCCATATCACACCCCGCAACCAAAGATTTAACCCCCATATACATGAAAGAAATTACATCAAGTAATAGCCAGCAAAGTACAACTCTTGAAGACACTGTGGGCATTGGGACAGATAAAGAAAACAAGGAGGACAGTGGGATAGATAGACTAGAACGGGACAAAATGGCAGAGAGGCAAAGGTTGAAGTCAAAGAGAGTCTATTTTTAATAACAGAATAATAATAAATATATACATTTTCTACTAATAACCACACATCAGACAGTTCCTGAACAGCTTCTCATGACTGTCACAGAGACACAACGGGAGGCCCTTCAAGGCTGTAGTCTGTCGATGTGCTGTGATGTGAGATGTCTGAAACACAAAGGGTTGGGAGAAAAATTACACCAAGATGTAACTAACATGAAGAAAGCTGAGAACAAACATGGAAACATGCTTCCCAGTTTGTGTTAAAACTGCATTTATTATTATTTTTTTTTGCCCACTTAGGTGCAGGACTCAACAGACTGAAACAATCACACACTTGATATATTATGGCCTTATAAGGTTGATTATGTGGCAAACAGCTGTCCTCTTCCACATCCAGCAAATACCTGTTGAATGAAAGTCTAAGATTTACTCCTTTTAACTCCTGATATAAATAGCTGGCTTTTTAGGTGTTAGATGTTCCACTTTCTTCACCACCTTGTCGCTATCTTTGTCTGTCCCCTAGGTAGTGTACAGTGGGTTTATTCTGATGGTTTGTCACTATGAGCAACACCTTCAATTTGACTCATTGTTTATTTAAAAATATTGATTAGTGCAGCTTTATAAAAAGAAAAAAAAAAACACAATTCCTTGTTTTACATTTATTTCCATAATGTCCAGAATAATGAAATTATTAATTCTAAAAATTCACCTCTTTATCCAGTCTGTTAAGGAGTTGATCCATCTCAGGCGGTAAAGCTGTCCGCCTAGCCCGATAGAGTTTAAGGAGCCTTGGAGTGTGCTGATTAATGGCTGCTCTGAAGTTGTCTATTAGGTCCTTGTTGGTGATCCGAAGAAACTCTTCCCTGATCTGTTGAAGAACAACAGAACCTGAAACGTAAATGGCCAATACAAAGTCAATACAATTTCAACACCGTCCTCATGTTAAAATACGTATTTTATTAACCCTCATCCTGGGGACCCCAAGAAAAATCTACTGTAAGAAGCAACCATCATAGCACCATGTTAACTTATGTCATCTCAAAATATTATTAGTGTAATTAATGTCATCCTTCAGGAGACATTAATTACACTAATAATGTAGTCTGTGCCAAGACAGAGCACATAAGTCAATCTGGTCTTGATCAGGATAGGCTTTCACTTCAAAAACTGCCTGAACAATCTTATCCAAAATGTCCATCTTCATGTCTCTGGTTATGCTAATACCTTTCTTGGTCTTTTCATATGCCTCATTGCCTTTGCGTAACTTCAATTCAACATCATAGGAAAAGGCTGGAATGGGAAAAGGTGAAGGCCGCTCTGATATACTTCACAGATAGCTCTTGCACTGCATTAATTTCAATCTGAAAGACAAAGGTGACAATTTGCTGGAAATCAGCAAAGCAGGCGGACAGTGGAAGAATAATTAATGATGTGGTTAATTTCGCTCAAACAGGTTCTGGCATATATAACATATCAATTTAATGTAATTGTAAACAGTAGACTGCTCTCTGGAATTGACAGTATTTTTACAAATTTAATACAATATTCGGTCCCATTCATTTCGAAAGTTAATTTTTTTAGAATAGCTTATGCAAAGAGTCTGCACAGGGCTCTCCACTCCTCCACTCAGACCTCACAAGCAAACATGGAGGTGGCAGAGCCGAAATGGCGGCGCTATCGGTGCTAATAGAGCTAATAGAGCTAATAGTGTTAACCGGAGGGGCGGAAGACGGGCGGACGGACTTGACCGTGGCCGCTACGGGCGACGGGCATTTGGCCTTGACGGAGGTCTAAACTCTACAAGTGGCTTTCTAGTTAAGACACGAAGCCTTCAGTTAACTAGCGTAGGCTGTAGTTCAAACAGCAACACTACCGTTACTCACCAACACCGTCTAGAAGTCACCACAATGTCTCCGTTAGCATTAATAGCTTAACGGTTAGCGCAGTTTAGCCGTTGACATGTGGACGCATCTAACTACCCCTCTAGCTCTAATACTGTACCGACACGTTACCGTAACATTACAACACATTAATACCATTCAGACTAACCAGTCAGAAACAACGTCCGTCTCTGTTTGAAAGGTTCTTGTCCATATAAGCGTCGCTAGCATTAGCTAGTCGCTAGCTTTAGCTAACTAAGCTAACGTTACTAGTGTTTAAGTGAACTGTTGTCATGGTAATGTCTACAGTATCTGTTAATGTATCACACCATATAACTCTGAATACAAGTCAGCCTGGAGCTCCATGAGACAGACAGACTAGGGGCGGAGTTCTTCAAGCGTCAACTCTGAAAGTTGTCTTTCCCTCCATTCACAACAAAGACACGAGAGTTATCTGAACTTTCGCCCCTTGTGTTGACTCACAACCGACAGTCTGTGTTCACAACTGAGAGATAGAAGTATTATGAACTCACTTAAGGGATTTCACGCCAACTTAAAGTCCGGTTTGCTGGACTGACTTATATTTTTGAGACAAATGTTAATAACGTATATTTCAAAGTCTTAACAACTTGAAACGCTTTGTTATGCCAACAAATACAAGTTAGAGTTTTTACAGTGAGATGCTTGTTGGTAACATGCTGGTTGATATTTAGTACCACACGCAGCATTCTGGTTATACATGCAAGTGCCTTCCTCACCTTAAGGTCCTGCTCTGATGAGTTGTTATAATGTTAACGTTGTCTGTTACGGGTTTTAGATAATGGGCTCAAAATATACAGTGGCATTGATTATAGCCGTAGCCTACTGACACAGTAAAGGTTCACGACTGTTTTGCTTCGATAATCCGTCATGCTTTCATCTACTTTCAGACATGAAATACACATGGTACAATTACACTGATTGTCTAAATGGTATTATGCTGTTTGATTGACATTTGGCTACAAAATAAAAATCTACATTTGTATTGCTTGAATTGCATACAGTAATATCTGTCTAAACTAAACCCATTTAGTGCATTTAAATGCTATATTACGTTCTGAGTTTTAAAGAAAACATTTTACGGAGTCCCCCTTGAAGAAAATTTGTATTAACTCGTTCCCTCAAGTTAGGTATCTCGAGGGAACAAGTCAATTCATAGAGCACTTCTTCCAATCATTCCTGACAGTCCACACATTGCTGATATACGGAGCCCCCCTAGATGATGTACTTTGGGAAAGTTGGAAAGATATTGACAGATTCATACTTCCTGGATCAATAACTCATAAACAAAATGTTGTTAAAACACAAATGAGGGCTCTTTCTAACCGTAGTAAGGTAGACAAGGAGCAACCTCATTTTAATCACAACGACCCGTCCTCCGAGCTGGACACATAACATTGGTCTCTATGTGCAGCCGGCTGTGAGACGAGTGGTCAGGGACCGTCTACAAAGTGCAACGCCAAAAAGAGAAAAATATTCAATAGCTTCAGTATTATACAGTTTAGTACCACCAAAATTACTTCACACATCAATGGTCTCTTCCTGATTATACTTTTTAAACTAACTAAGACATTTTGATGGCACTACAGTTGACGAGTTACTAACTCGAGGGAACGAGATACCTCACTCGAGGGAAAGAGTTACTAACTTGAGGGCACGAATTAATACAAAAATTCTCCTAGGGGGTAGGGGAATCCGTAACATTTTCTGAAATGCAAAAAACAAATTATTTAAAAAAATCCAAATTACTTTAAAAAAAGGTATATATACAACCTAAAACTAAGGCAACATAATAATAAATTGCCTTAAGTCGTGCAGCTTCTACAAGTTTTAACCTAAATACATCACAGGCATAACGTGAGCCTTCACGGTCTTCTTGGATGGAAGGCTTTGTGTCATTTGTAGGAGGCAAAAAACAATTTCATCACACATTTCTCTTCCAAGTGCTTTTACAAAGCCAACATGTGAAGTTACTCATGAGAAAACACCTCTTTAAGTGTTTCTCTACTAATTAATTTAGTAATTATTTAATTCAATTAAATTAATTTAGTTTTATTAAATAATTTAGTCATTTAGTTCAGAAGTTATATAATAAAGCTCTCTCTGTTATGACAGACTGAAGCCGTTGACTTTACACCGTCTCTCTTTACAGCCATCTGATCGCAGCAGGTATCCGTTCCATCAAAAAAAAAAAGAAATAAATGACCCATGGCAGATCTGCTATATTTTGTGCCACCCACATCAGACTGTTGTTGAATAACCACAGAACTGCTCCGTACTTATGTGCACATCGAACCTGTTGTTTTGATTAATTATTCTACAGTTTCTTCAGCACATCAACCGACGTGTTTCCCAAACTGTGAGTGTGTCATGACGGAGAGAGCTCAGATAATAATGCCTTCATTCTGATCCCACACCTGTGCAGAAGTGCACCAAAGGTGCGCCAAGGGAGCCCGTTCACAAAATTACCAAAAGTGCGTTTGGCACGCTCCTGGGCGCACCTGACTGCAATCTGGGCCGTACCACAGAGTAACAAGCTCGCACGGTGTCCTGTTGCGCGCACAGAGCAGCAACTAACCATCGACTTATGGAGATAAACACAAACTCTCTGTGCCCAGACTCTTAGGCCCAAACAACAACAAAAAGGTCTCTCGACTTTAGAGAACCTCCCTCTTTTCTTCTTCTTTACTTTTTTATTTCTTTATTTCTCAATTTAAGTTTATTTGACTTATGCATGAATCTCCTTCTGGTCCTGTTTTTGTGATATTTTTTAGTTCTTTGTTCCCTGTTTGGGCTTTTTAATCCGTTTCTTTATTGATTGTTGTAGACATCTTTCGCTGGTATAATACTAGCTACATTGATAAGGATTGAAGCAACACCGCTTATATCAGTATCACTTAAGTAAGTGGTTATCACTTTGTTCCTCATTGCAGATATGTAAGGGATAATGTACAGCGAGCCGGTCATTGTTGTGAAAGAATCCCCGACAGGGCGATGCTGCACCTCGACGCGAAGCAGCACAAAAGTTTGTCTCGAAAACACATCATTATAGGCCTATATTTCTATTATATAATTATATCATAAAGGCCTATGTAATGCCCAAGTAGTGTGATTCTGTGTTGTGTTCTGGTGTAGTTGTAATGAAGAGGCAGGAAGCAGTACAGGGTTTCTGGTACTTTAGTCACAATCTCTGTGGTGACACAAATGCACAAAGTCATCCGCTGAGTGTGTGTGTGTGTGTGTGAGAGAGAGCTGGCTCCCCTTGTATCACTCAGAAAAGGCTTTCTTTTTTTACCATAACACAATAGTATTCCACGTCTTACAACACATTTAAGTTCAATTGCACAGGTTATACATTATAAAAATACTAAATATAACCAGGTATAGTTACACATCTGAAATATAGGTCAGAGAAATATGAAAAATAACCAGAAAACACATATTTCATTGCTTTAAGCAATATAAAAATAGAAAATCACAATAAAAAACACAATATGAATTAATATGAACATCTCAAATTTAGTTTAGTAAAATTTGCATAAACAGACAACACTACTGTTACAAAAATAACCACACCAGCTAGACTCAGAAGGCTTTGAGGCTACAGCATTTCATTACGCAGTGAACAGATTCAGAAATAACAACATTTTCTAAAGAAACACCTAATCTCCATACCTGTGGTTAGGGATGCACCGATACCACTTTTTTTTCAGACCGAGTACAAGTACAAGTACATTTGGGTACTCGCCAATACCGAGTACCGATACGAGTACTTCTCTGTGCCAAAAGACCCTCGTTAACAGCCAGCTGGAGGGTGTGAGCGACACACGGCAGGCTGGGGAGTCCCACACCGTGGACAAAGGGCTCGCTGCTCCCTCTCTCCTGCCGGGGAGGGACAGGGCCCCTTGCTCCCGGTGCGACTGTCGACGGTTGGGGCGGACTGAGGACAGTCCGCCCCAACCGTGTCGTGCCGCGGCCCACGTAAAAGGCGCCAGGGGTCTGCGGCAATGTCGGCAACCCACCCAACCCGTCTTGAAACACGGACCAAGGAGTCTAACGAACGCGCGACCCAGAAGGTGCAAGCAAGCAAAACCCCGTGGCGCAATGAAAGTGAGGGCCGGTGCACGCCGGCTTTGGTGGGACACTGGCCCAGCGGGGTCAGGCGCACCACGGGCACGTTTCGCCCGCACAGTCAGGGAGGTGGAGCGTGAGGATCCGTAAGATAGTCACGAGAAGTTAACGTCACGCTGCCGTAAAGTGGTATCGGTGCCGTTGTATCGTTTTGCGAGTACGAGTACATGAGCACAGTATCGGACCCGATATCAGTACAATTAACGAGGGAAAACGGCGATTGTTATGCTAGCTAGGTGGTGAAATAAACAAGAAGGCTTCGGCGTGCATGCGCACGAACACGCTTATGTAGCCACGTTGAACGTCTTTACACACACAGACTCCAACAACACACACATAGCCAGGAGATTCAGACACAAAAGGAAAAACATAGTGAAACGGGATGTTTTGGTCAAATTCATATAAATCAGTATATTTATAGTAACCCATACTCGCCAACCTTGAGTCCTTAAAAAAAGGGAGGATTTCAAAACAAAAACAAAAAATTGAGTTCCAGAGAATTTGTTTTCTTGTGACTTTAAAAGAGTGAAAATAACAAAATTATAAGTACACTACAAAACAGCATTTATTACCAAACTTTTAATTTCACCTTTAACTCCCAGGAGTTAACTAAATCATTCTCCCCTCAGGTGTGAACTTGGCGTGTGATTCTCTGGCATAAACTAATATTCATCTGTTTTTATTTATTTTTGCTCCTTTTTGAGTATTTTTTTTCTCTTCGTTCTCTCCATTTCTCACTCCTTCTAATGATAATAATCATAATAATACATTATATTTGGTGGGGCCTTTCACCCAAGGACACCTTACAAAGATAAAATAATAATGGAACAGATAAAAACAGCCAGACACGAAGAAAACACCAGCAGAGCGAACATAACAAGAGACATTTAGGCAGAGACGTAAGAGAGGGAATAAAACAGTAACAGTGTTGAGGGAAGGACACGGAATGATGGACACCACAGTGAATAGGCTAGTTTGAACAGGTGAGTTTTGTGGTGGGATTTGAATGTTGTAAAAGTGTCCGACTGTCGGATGTGAGGAGGGAGGGAGTTCAGAGCCTGGGAGCAGTGCAGCTGAATGCCCTAGCACCCATGGGTGCTGAGGATGAGCGCAGGGAACGGGCTTCTCTCACTCACTCGCTCTGAAACCTATTATATCCAATGGCGCTGCGACAGCTTTTTGCTGCATCAAGCAAAGCCCAACCGTGGGCGCTGCTCGCTGTGGCGAACGCAGCTCAAACACGAGCTCAAACTGCGCTGTGTCGCGAGCATTGTCTGCTCTCTTCTGCTGGGAAAAGACAGTTGGTGTAGCTCTATTGTCGCTAAAATTTGCCACAAATTGCGAGAAATACGGGAGAATTGTGACCCCGGGAGGAAACCGGGAGATGGTAATGAAAAACGGGAGTCTCCCGGGAAAAACGGAAGGGTTGGCAAGTATGTATTAACCTGTTACACATACATTATATATACATTTTTGTTTTAATCTGTTTTAAATTTTTCGGCTTTATTACCGAGCGCAGAATTACGCTTATTTATGGGCACTGGAAAATGCAGTGTGGGATTTGGATTAAGAGCAGCGGACCTTGAAACAATCACTGCCCACAGCATCTTCCCATCACCAGACTAGCTGGACTAAACACCACAGCTGGTGATGCAGCCATCGCAGGAGGAGGAGACGATAGAGAGCCCAAATGAAGTTTTCTAACATTAGCTACTGGTCATATCAATTCAGACTGGCTGTACCTGTGTGTTGAATTGAGCAAGGGATTCATTGCTTAATATTTTTCTCTCAAAAGTCTAATTTTAAACAAAATAAAAAAATAATCAGCTTCCACAACGGCCACATATTGTGTTGCAAATAAAGTAGCTGTCATTGTTTTTCTTTTTCTTTTTTGGTCAACTGGGGATAGACCTCCACAACAAGGTGAACCTCACACATGTGATATTATGACATAAAAGTTGTGACCAGCTGGACACTAACTTTGCCTGCTGTTTTGTGCTGAGCAGGTTAGTCCACAGTGAGTTTATCAGAGCTTTTTCACTGTAAACAGCTGCCTGCTGCTGCTGGAAACTGCTGAAGAATGAGTTTTCATGTCCTCATATAACCTGTCATGACCTGACACCCGGGCACATCTAGTCTTAGAAAAACAGGACAAAACAGGTATATTGGACAGGTTGGGTTTGTCACTATGAGCGATCAAAAGGTCCTTGTACACTGAAAAGATTGGACATCACACATACACTTCAATCACTTCTTGTTGGAAAAGTTTTGTATTTGTAGATGCATATAGGTGTTATACATTGAATGACTCCTGCACATTACACCTGCTCCAGTCTGGGCCATAAGCCACATCCTCTTGGGTGCAGTCATATTTTGCAGCCATATGTTCTCATCTGTTTCAGCTCCCAAATATGGACCATAAAACAGCAGATAAGGCACAACATTTCTCAGCGCCAGGTTAAAGGGGGGAGAGGGAGCAGTGAGCAGAGGGCAGCGACCAGTAAATTGTGATGTTGCTTTTGTTTCCCATAGCTTGAGGTGCCTGGATAAAATCTCACAAAAATATCAATAAATCAAAAATAATAGTAGCTTTACAGAGGATTTGGAGAGTGAGTATGTGTGTGTGTTCATTCATTTTAAGTCCCTACCTGCAGGGCGGTGTAGAGGGAGCTAACAGCCGCCGTGTATGTCTTCATACTGCAGTGCAAGTTGGGTTCTCGCAGCAATACAATAAGCCCTTTGTCAATTGGAAGGCAGAAAGCTCAGATTAGGTCCAGGCCTTTGATTTATGGGTCCGACCCCCCTGAGAGAGAGAGAGAGAGAGAGAAGAAGAAGCAATATGGGAGGGGAGGAAGGCCTGGAGAGAGGAGGAGGATGAGTAGGAGGGCAAGGACTTGCTGAAGGTAGCATTTCCATCCAAACAGCCAAATTGTTCTCCACCTTCAGGGAGCCTCTTCAGGGAGACCCACTGGTGAGGAGGGGAAGTGATGTAAAGTCGCCCACACATGATTACCGGTAAAACCGCTCCGCGCTGGCTGTGCCATTGGATTCCTATGGACCGTATTCACACGGCGGCCATTTTGCTCTTATGTCATGCTCAGGGTGGGCTCTGGAAACTAATCAGACAGCTTTATAGCTATGGTGAAGTGGTCCAAACATTCGACTTGTGCACCGCAGCGAAGTGTTGAAACAGTCAAATGTGTAAAAAGTCTGTAGCCTATCCCAAAAGAATCCAAACAAAGGGATACAGCAACTGGATTGACGGTTACATCCACAATGTCCAGTGAGTTAGCCGGTTAACGCTAGCTAACGGTTGCTAACGCGAACATTAGCTAACGTTATGTGTTTGTTTGGCAGGTGATATTTGTGACTTTGCCCTGACTGCTATACATTAAGACATAGATATGTTTCTATTCTTTCAGATGATGTGCCCATTTAAGGAATTGGTCTTACAGTTTTTTAATTATCTGCTTCAAAGCACCAAGAGATCTCTTCCACCCTCTCATCCATTTCAATTTTAATTCCCCTCTGAAAAGTCCTGAGCAAAAACACAAATGTGGAGCCTTTTTAAACTGCCAGTCGTTTTTGAATGACAAGTTCCGATAGAGTGCTACAGATAAGCCCATTTAACCCTTAAATTAACTTATTAATCCTCCATTAAATCTTTAATCACAGAAAATGCAGCTGTAATGCAGAATTCACACCAAGCAGGTAAAGCCAATATGGCATCTTTAATGCTAGCTTACTCACACACTTTTTAACTCCTTTTAACGGAGCAAAAACTATGAAACTACAGTGTAAAGTCAATTCTGATCAATTATCATAAAAAACGAAACATAGACAAACCCTGTGCCTTTATCAGTCAGGTGCTAAACAATAAAACTGTATGACACATTCCTTCTTTGGGAAGACACAACGACAGACATGTTTACCGATCGTCTTTTCTTCTTACCGGGATCATCCTTTCAAAATAAAAGCACCCGCTCTAACTAATAGGTTCTATTTCCGGCTTTGCCCTTTCAAAATAAAATCACATTTATAATGTAACAGGATAACATTTATGGCATTAATTAACACTTAGAAAATGAACAAACTTGAAAACAACATACTATACAAATATACTGGACCATGCCGATGTCATTTACACATGACTGTAACAGTAACAGCAAAGTTATATCTGGGGTTGGACCTTTGATTTGGGGTGTTTGTGTGTTGTTGAGAAGATGTATGTCATCTAATTTTTCCGTTTACTGTTCGATTATTTGTTGTGCGTTGGTCACTGATGGAGACATACAAGTCACATTTGCGTCATGTCTCCTAAAAATTACATTTATATACAACCAATTTGCAATTATATTTTGTAGCTTAGTAGGCTAACATAACAAGGAATTGTTGTGAAATAACGTATCAGGCAAGTAGTCGCAAAAATGTTGATATTTAACATATAATTGTTCACTGTTTTTTTCAACTGTTTTCTGACAAAATATTGGATCCTGCAATTCAATATCAATACTCATGTTGACTGCAGTATTATTAAAGTGAATATACACTCTTGTTAGACGAACTGGACTCCTTTACGTTAGTGGCAGAAGTCCGACTTCATATTTGAACGTCTTTGCCACTCTTGTTATTTAACGTGTGAACTCCGGTGTGCTCCGCTAATCTTGAATGGCCTAACAGTCTCTGTAATAGCAACAGAGTGGAGATGGCCAGTGGGACGGCAACAGCTGCCTGTTTATACAGGACACAGCATAATGAGGCCCACGCAGGCAACCGGAGAAACTCTACACCTCGACAACAGCTTGGTGACAGATGTTCAGCGAGCTCTCTGAGGGTAGCCCCGGCTCGCAGGAGTGAGGGGATGAAAGGATGTATTCATGATTGAGACTGAGGCAAGACAAGGTAAAAAAAAGACAGACGGCCGTCCTTTTGATGGGTGGTTGGGACAGGTGAAGGTGATGGAAGAGAGACGACTCCTTGTTTAAAGTGAGGCGAGGATGGAGACAGGGTGTTTACATGTTTGGTCAAGTTAAAGCTTTTTTTTTTCAAATGCTGGTTGAGATTAGTTGTGCACCTGAATTACACACATCCTGACACCAAAATGAAAACAATTGTTTTCTCTAGAGATACGTGACCATTTCTGATGGATAATGTTTACTACAACTAACTTATTTTGACTGATGGTCAATTCTAGCATCTTTTTAGGGACTTTACCAACCGTAAACACAAATACAAAGAAACGTGGTTGGCAGTATATTTTTTTCAGTGCTATAAAGTGTCTGGCCGAATTCCTTCAGGCCACACACAGCCCCCAAAACCCCCCGATGGTTATTGCTTTGAGAACACGATAATGACTGAAGGGGAAGGTTTATCAACTTACATCTTCTGTTGTCTGGAGTATGGAGGCAAGAAAGCATGTGAACAATGTTCAGAGATTTTAGTAAGTGATGAAACAGTGAAAAAATGATGTGAGAAAAGTCATTTTGGAGTGTTTGTGACTGTCAGTCCACTTAGTCTTGCATAGCCTAGTCAAGTCAGTTTTATTTATATAGCCCTGTACTGTCAGTAGACGAGAACAACAGTGTGTTCCAATCCGCGTACTTCCGTATTTACACTATTTTGAGTGCATAAGTGCGTTCACACTGTGAAGTATGGCAAAATGCAGTGCAATCAAAGCACCCGGATGTTGTACTAAAAACGGTCAAATCGTTGAGTGTGGAACACTGGACACTTTTCCACTCAGTTGTGAAAATGGCAGCAGATGATGCAGGAGCTTTTGCGGTGCTGAACAACGTAGGCTACCTTATAGATGTTAATTATAATGTTTCACGTCTACTCATTTGCTTTCATTTTCTGTGTATTCTTGATCAACAAAGCAGGCAGAAATGTCAGCGGGTAGTGGACGGGTAAAACCTGAAGGAGGCAGCAATGCAACACAAAGGATGCCAGCTGCCGTAAAACCAGAAGAAGAAGTAGATATTTTGGCGGGTAACAATTCGCGGTGAAATGTTGCGATCGTCATTTCCCATAAGTGCGCCGCAGAGTATTCGATTTGACACCACCCTACCCCGTTGAAATTCCCGCACTACTCAAGTTAGTACAGAGTGCACGCAGTGCACTACATTGAAGTGTACTTCCGGAAGTACGTGGATTGGAACACACTGCAAGACTTTTGCATAGTCGGGTTAATGAGCATGGCAGCCATGTCGAAATCAGTTGAGAAAATACCAAGCACCGCCCACCAGCTGGACCACAGCCAATAGGAACGCTCTCTCTCTCTCTCTCTCTAAAATGACCTGTGATTGGTCAAAGTCTCCCGTCACAGGCTAGATTTTCTAAAGCTTGAAAACTGAGCCACGAGGAGGTGCAGAAGTCTCTCAGAACACTTGAATTACAATATGCTGAAAGGTTATTATGGATTTATTTGCCCAATGATGCCAAAAATATACTGCCTACTGCAGCTTTAGTGGTGTCCTTGCACTATTTAGATAGATTGATAAATATATATTTTTTGTTTTTGTAGGATAATACTAAAAAGACACCTTCACTGGCAGATACAGTGAAGGTTGGAGGACAATGGGCTAATGTTGAATTTAAAAGCCTGCTGCCAAGTATGAATCATCTCCCAGTGATTCTGGTGATGCTTCTGAGTGGCACTTAGAAAAAACAATATTTGTCTTTGGTATGCCTGCGTGTTTCAAGTCAATGTGTATTTTGAGAATGAGATGATTCATACGCGTGTGAGTGTGTCTGCTGTATTTTTTTTTAGACTATTGAGTGACAGACTTTTCCCAGACAATTGTACTCCCACACAAGGCTAAGAGACGGAGAGAGACAGAAAAAGAGGGAAAGACAGGGAAAGAGAAAATCACAAAGACACGCTACAAAGATAGTTATCATGTTCAGCTTACGTTGCTCGCAGCACAAAGCAACAAGCACTTAAAAACAAATGTAGCAGGACAAAGCACTTTAGGACTTTATCATAGTAGTTTGATTGTATAGATGTGATAACTGTTTTTGCTATATTTTATTTACTTATGTGTGTGTGACTGTTTTTAACCACTGCACTGAGGCAAATTCTTATCAACTGTTTTGACATGGCAATAAAGTATTGAATTTAATTTTTCTTTTGTATTTACCCCAATGTTCATCTCATTTTACTTGATGCCAATTCCTGCTGCCTGTTTATATGACTATACGGGCCTCATCTCAGAGCATATCAGCAATACAAAACAAACAGCCACTGTATTTTCATCAGTATCAGCTGAGAGGTTTTACTAGGAGAGCAATACGTTTGTCGGATAATTAGACTGAAACTGCCAGTTCCTTTCATTTCATTCATTCAGTGAATGTCATTTTCACTCGAGACGTTTTTGTATCAGTTGCTGCAAACAATGGAGGTCCACTAGAATCATAAAAATAGTAATAAAGCATATCATTGATTAAATTGTAAAATAAAAATAAGCATTCATAAATTTGGTCACAAATTAATTTATTAATCTGTGAATAAATGGACTACATCGGAAAGTAATTCATTATTTGACATCTTAATGGGCAATAAAAAGAAGAATTACAATTGAAATATGAATCCATAAATAAATAGTTCAACTTAAAAAGGGATTTACAAAAACACCATAAAATAAAAGTCAACAATACATTAAAGAATTCATGAGGTCTGAAGCTGACTGGTGTATTGCTGAGCAGTTAAAGATTAATACAAAATAGTTTATGATCCTTAATGTATATTCAGCAACAGAATGAGGATGCATACTTGAATAGACTTGCTTTTATAAATTCCTTTATTCACGATAGTCATTCCACAAGTGTTTACGTGGTTGCTGACATTTCAGATAGTTGTTCAATGTTTGCTAAACACATGTTGCAGTTTTGTGATGATAACAATCTTGTATTATATTCCAGTCAACTGCTCTTACTTGCACATAGCTATTCTTAAATAAGTGAAGCCGGCACTCAACATCATTGCTTGAACATTGCATTATCACTGCTGATGCCCATGCTACTCTGCGATCCATGTCTATCATGTCATGTTGATAGTCTTCCTGAGATGACCTATGAAGTTAATAGTGCCTGTAAGGCTAAATTAGATTAGGCTAAGCTCAAAAATGAGGACCACCGATGAGGTCTATCAAGCAATAACACAGCTATCCGATAATAAAGCAAGTGGTTCTGATCAAGTCACTGCAGAGCATCTTAAGTTTGCAAGCCCAAAGGTTGCAGCTCTTCTTGCCATTTGTTTTACTGTTTTTTCAGACTCATGGACTGTTGCCAGACTCTATGTTGTCCGTTACTCTTGTGCCTGTCATCAAGGACAAAGCTAGCAAGGTTGCCAATTGATCTAACCAAGTTGGGGTTTGCAGTCAATTGGAAAAAGAGTGGCCCCCTGCCACACCAATAGGTGGAGTATCTGGGGGTTGTGCTCGATGCATGCAGTCTACGATGTACTCTGTCGGAACTCAGGCAGTTGGTAAACTGCGGTGGAGGGGTGACGGTGACAGCGTTGACCACCATGCAGACGCTGGGGTTCATGGCGGCCGGTTACTCTCTGAAGAGCCTCATCAACAGTTGTCATTAAAGGCCAGCTTTTTGAACCTTGGGTCCAGTACAGTGGTTTCTGAGAGAACAGTGTTGTATTCCATTCTGTGGAACTTTCTGTCCATAGATGTACAGAGAGCAGTCACCGATTCTGTCACTTTCCCCATGGTTACTTGTGTCTGGTGGTTGGCTGTTATTCTCTGCAGACCCTTGCACAGGAGTAGCATTTTGGAGGCTGTCACTTAGCTGAAAAAAAGAGAAAACAGTAACTCAGAAAATGATGCTTTCTTTTATCAAGTGGTATATGGACTTTGTTCAGTTTATTCTTGTTTATTATTACTGGAATTCACCTCTAATATGCCCCTTAATATGCAGTTATATGATATAATAAATAATGTAATAACAATTGTCCACTGTACCTGTCTGCGCTGATCTCCACGAAACTCCATGTCTCTCGCAGTACACCCATTCTTCTTGGCTCAGAGCATCAACAGGTGCATTGATAATGGCCAGGCTAGAGAAGATTGCATCCTTTGACTCCAGAACCCCTTTCAGCATATAAAATGTTGAATTCCACCTTGTAACACAGTCTTGTTTGGGCCTCAGCTCAAGACATACCCATCTGGCGCTGAGTAGACTTCAGCTTCTCTGTGACTACTGTGCTCTTATGGAGGAATTCCACTATCACCTTCACTTTTTTCCAGAGTGGGCTTCATTACCTTCATGGCATCTCTTACCATCAGGTAAGGTTTAATCGCTTTGGTTATGTCAGCTGCATTGTCACAAACACATCAAACCACTTTGTTTTCAACTTGCCGCTCTTAGCAGTTCCACTGCCAAGTTCTCCGAAGTGTGTCCGTCACTAAACTCAAAACAGTCCAGAAGACAGAAGACACCATTTTATAATTTTCTATGAAGTGACATGTAACAGACATGAAGGAAGTGGAGGCTCTTGATGTCCAGCAATCAGTTGTCAGGCAAACATCCATCTCCTGATGCCTCTGGACACATCTTCAGTGATGTTCCTAGCCAACTAGTAATGATTGTATTTATTCAGCACTTGTCAAACTTAAGCTAAGAGAAATAACTAAATATAATAACATGATGACATATGGGTTCGGTTTTCCTCCCGTCCTTCCCAATTTTTGAGACACCAGCCACCAGTGGCTGCTATGTTTAACCAACACATTCTCATCCCAACTCTTCACATACCACCCCTTTGTCACGCCCCTTGGAGTCACTTTGTTTTCGGCATCAAAACCACTACAGTTACCCCCTTCACTTTAGAAAAAAGTGTGTCTTTTCTGCTCTTAAAACTACGTCACCACACTCCTGACGCACTTTCTCGGAGTGTTTATTGTTGCGCAGATGGGTTTACATTGTAGTTAATGGAACGCCCGGTGCGTTTCATACCGGCACTAAGGGGTGCCTTGTATCAAACGCTGATGGCCGTGACAAAGCTTCAGTATTTCACACCCTGGGAATGAGAATGAGCTGGAATGACTTACCGTTGCTATGGACGTAGTTCTGATCTTGGAGTCTGGAGGACCATTTTTGTGTCAAATGAATGATTTCTTATGTAAGTAGCCGTGTAATAAGTGGGATGAATGCTTCATCGCCCTGTAAAGCTTGTTGTACATTATCCCTTACATAAGAGGAATAAAATGGAAATATACTGTAGGGGTTATTTCATCCGGCTGTATTTACCATGTCATACAGTATGCAGACAGAAACAAACCTTTTACTATATCATAGGGTTACGTCCCAGTAAGGTCTAGGGGTAAGGGAAGCAACATGAGCCGATGGAATCAGGCTTAAAATAGCCGTTTATTGTTAAATGCACAATCAAATGAGCGCAAAACAGGCTGCAGGCAATCAACCAACAAAGTTGCAGCAAACAAAAGCGAACACAAGTGTGTTGACATAAAACGTAAACTAGGAACGGGCTTCTGATGGCGCCGAAATCAATAACTCAATAAAACAAAAAGGCTGTTAACTAGAAATTAAGATCACAGCTGAGCTGGCAAATAACTAAATATAACCAAGAAATAAAACTCTACTTTAACTACTCTCAAAACTAATAAAACACACAAATGGCAGCCACCTTTAACGAGTGTATCTACACAGAGGAAAAGACTAACCAACGAGCACATTAATACCTGAAAAAAAATAAACTACCCCCTAGCCCAGTTCCAACCAAATCACAAATGCTTCTTTACTTCTACGTTAACATCACACGAAGGTACTCAGTACCATCGAGTTAGTTAGTTAGTTACAAAATCACACAACAAAGAATCAACGAGGTTGAGTGATCAAGGGTCACAGCCACCCGTGTCGTTCATCTCCGGGCCTCTTTTAACTGATTCGACCGGTTTCCGCCCCGACTGCGGAGTGGTGGACACAGCGATGACATCACACGAAAGAGGGAGTGAGGTGGGCCAACCCCAGCAGCTTGGAAACCTGCAAAGATAGTTAGTGATAGGAAGACCTACCACTCTGATTTGTTACCAAACTTACGGAACCCGTAACACATAAGCAGACATAATCCATTTATTTCACAAATAAATTCATTCATTTATCAAATACCTTTCCCTACTCACCACATGGCCCATTTCACATATTATGTGGTGAGTGGGGAAAAGTTTTAAAAATTTGAGTAGATGGAGTGGCTTTGGAGGGAAGCCTGAATGGACGAGCTATCAGTGTGCCAACTTGATAACTTTCTCGCTACATTTGGGGACTTTTGGAGCCATGTTACTAGCTACTGTAATTGGAAAAGAGTTGGTGGGTTGGATCATTTAAAAAAATGTAGCTTAAAGCCGTTTCTCACCAGTGCAATGCAAATTTTTCCCATATAAATGCATTGAAATCGAGGCCTGTCGAAATATTATTTCCCCTGCACAAATGTTCCGCAGGGGTGTGCAAGCATTCATAAGAGCCCATACAGTTTTTAACACATTTCAGTGCAAATGTTTGGACAAAAGTATGTGCTTGGTGTGAAACGGCTTTTACTCTTGCTGCTTTCTCCAATGTTACCTGCCCAAGGATAAATTAAATGGGAAAAGTGTATCTTTAAAATGTTTGGTGGGATTACGTAATATGTTATGGAAGCTATTTTGTTATAACTTATTTAACAAAAATTGTTTCCATTGCTACGTATTTAACAAAAACAAACTGTTTCGTGAGTGGTAAGGAGATTTTATCTAATTTAATCAACCCAAACGTTCCAATTTGATGCGTCATTATTCACAGAAACTATCTTTGGATGGAAGCAGCTTGTAACAGAGAGAATGGGAGTGGGTAAGTGTGGACCAATGTGTCTGTGCGCTTGTGTGTGTGTGACTGAGTGAAAGCTGTATTTAGCAGCTCAAACCATAGGAAGCCCGGCTGTCATCGTACCAAGCAGGAACAGTGAGATGGAGAGGGTGAGAAAGTGTGGAGGCGGGAGGGAGAAAGCAGACAACCAGGAGTCAAAGACATTAAATTCACAGCACAATTTAGAAACAGACAGCGAGAGAGAGAGAGAGAGAGAGAGAGAGAGAGAGAGAGAGAGAGAGAGAGAGGCAATGTCAGGGCAGTGGATGATGGTAGTAGGCGGAAACTCTCACGCAGCACTTTGTCACAGCTTCGCCGTTGTTTTCTCTGTTGCATATTTATAGCTGTTTATATTTGTTTCATAGATTCTGTTGCCTCTTGTTGTGAGCAGCACTGACCTTAGCTCCGAGGGGAATGAACGTGTGTGTTTGTCTTTTTGTTTTCCTATCCATGTGAGAACCAATTTCCTTTTCTGACCTTAGACATGGTGACCTATTGTCTAAATTTATTTTGGCCAGTCATTACTTCCTCAAAGAAGTAATGACTGTTTTAGGACTTGGATTAAGGTTTAGGACTTGGATTAAGATGAGGTTTACTATTAACCCAGGTAGCCAAAATGTCTGTGCCTAAATGAAAAATATAAAAAGATACTGCCACTGTTTAAGAGAACAGGTTAAATGCTGTGACAATGCCTGAATCCTACCTATTGCCAAAGTTGGTGTATGATGTAAGTATGAGTAAATTTGATTTATTAATTATATTGGGTATTAGCAGGTGCCATTAACCCCAAGAGCTCAAGAAATATCTGCTTTCATAACACCATCTGGCCTGTTCTCTTATACAGTCATGGGTTTTGGTTTACACAACGGGCTGGATACACCGGCCGCGTGAGCAGCGCGTGGTGACTGCGTTGCCTGTTGTTTTTTATTTTGGCGTCTGGGATAACAGGTTAGAGCAGCCTCTCATGCGCGGCTCAGCTGCGTGTCAGCTGCGTCTCTTCTAGAGATTCGAGGTCTCGCCTATTTTTGACGCGAGCCGCACGCGGTTTACAGCAACAACAGACAGTGAAGGTGATCTATTGACAGTATATCGACATCATATCAGCAACGTTACTACAGTTTCAATGTCTGTATGTGTAGAATATGTTACAGACACGAAAAAAAGTAAAGATTTATTTTTAAATCACCAACAAACCAACAAACCAACAAACCAACGCCGGTGAAAACATATATTCTTTCCTAGTCCTTCGGTCTTGGCAGAGGTAATTATGCTTTAATTGCCACAAACACATTGCAGGAAAACAAATTAAATATGTTGTCAATGAACATTTTTACATATGCGTTTAATATCAACATTCTGCAACTTTGCAGTCATATGTAGTAGTCCCTCATTCTTTGGTACTTGATGTCATTTCCCTTTTCAGAATGAATTAGCTAAATGGGGCTGGGTTTTTAGGTTGAATTTTTAAATCTAGGGTACATCTAGGGTACTCTTGTTAGTTTGTCAAGATCTCTGACCCTACCTTTCTTTTTCAGGCCATGTTTTTGTTTTAAATTTTAACTTCATTATGTTTATATCGAACATATTCACAAATTAATGTGTTGTATAAAATAACTAAAAACTAAGTGATGGAAAATCTCTGGGTTTGGGTGGAAATGGTTGTCGCTAAGGCCCAAAGTAAGTTTTTACCCCAGGGCTTACAAGCAGATTAATCCAGCCATGGTTTTGTGATTAGGGTGCAATGCATCTGTGGTGAATAAAAGATGGCACCCTTGGAAACACCTCATTATAGCCTGCCTCTCCACAGTCAGCTTCACCCTGCTCAACCTGTTTAAAGCTTATTTTTAAGCACTAATGTCCTGTTGTCTTCTTCAGTAGCTACCCTCTAGTTTCTCGTTTCAAATGTTTCTATAATAAATGTATTCGGTCTTCCTTTGATAACAAACCTGTATGCTTTGTCTCAATAGATACATAATATGAGGTGTGCTAACCTTTCCTGAGGATACATTCTCTGGCTGGTTGTCAATCATCTCCTCTACTCGCTCTGCAACACAGAGGAGCTATAGAGAAATGTAAGGATAAAGAATACATAACTTTCTCACTGCTGTATGAAAGTAACAAATGACTTAATCTCCACAGCCACAAAGGGAATTTAGTATCAGTGAGTGGGTGTTTTTCACTGTCTAAATGAGAGGAATCTTGACTTAAAACTCTGGCAGCTGGTAAACCACTGCGACAGCACTGACACGTAGCTGCACTCACCTCAGCTTCCATGTAATTACACTTGAACTGAACCTGTTTGCATTTACATTTTCTTGTGTTTTTCAGTAACCAAACAGATCTTAAACCCCAGCTTAGACGGTGCTGATTTAGAAATCCTGCCACAGGGAACTCAGTGATAGGCTGCCTCCTGGTTTTTACATCCTGTGTGTGTGTGTGTGTGTGTGTGTGCCTGCTAGACAGAAGGCCATCACGTCATAGGGTTATTAACAGTGATGTGATTGGGTGCAGACTTTAAAAGCTGCAATAATTCATTGTTTTTGACATTTGTGGGCAGTTAAAGGTTAAAACACAACATTGACACATTATCAAAGTTGATTAGCTAATGATAAAGGTTGCCTATCAACCCATTCAACAAACTCAGGGCAACATTAGCCTTCATGTAGAGTGGGGTTCCTCTCCAGTCAGTGCACAGTGAGTTCATCAGAGCTTATTTATTGAACACAGCAGTCTGCTGCTGGCAGAAACGACGCTGATGAGAGCACTCAAAGAATCAAAGGTGAGGTGGACAAAACAAATCACGGAAAGGAGCGGCGCTTGATCGGCTTTGTTTTAACCGATAACTGATCCTTTAATCGATGCCCGGATGTCTGCCCAGATACCGATCGTTAGGATCTGCTCGGGACACCTTGAATCAAAATATTATATGTGTCATATGGCCATAAAACCAAAACAATGAGCTGAACCACATATCTGCTCTCAGGTTAACTTTACTCAATCATTGTCAAAATATAATATAACCAGTCCACTCTGCCTCTCTGTCCCACTATAACCAGGCCTCTCTGTTCCACTATAACCAGTACACTCGGCCTCTCTGTCCCACTATAACCGGTCCACTTAGCCTCTCTGTCCCACTATAACCGGGCCTCTCTGTCCCACTATAACCGGGCCTCTGTGTCCCACTATAACAAGTCCACTCGGCCTCTCTGTCCCACTATAATCGGCTGTGAGATGTGTAAATAATACAATAATTTTTCAGCTATAATAAGTTTTGTCTTTTAACTTTTTGGGTATTATCTATAGTAATAATAATGGTCCAAAATTATGTAAAATTGCAATAGTTTTAAGTCAAAAACCTTCAAAAGAGAGCGCCATGTGCGGCGGTGTCAAACGCTGGCACAATGCATTGGTATTTGACACCTTGGGAATGACAGCTGGCTGAATAAACATACATTTTTTAATTAAAACATGTGAATTTAGTACAGCATGTATATCCTGTGAAAGTACAGAACCATGATTGGTATACTTGTCAATGTAGATTGACAGGCACAATCACTCAACCGACCAAACCGACTGTATATTACATAACAAGATTTGTGTGTGGATTTAAAGATCTGCGGTAGATATAGATATTTAAAGATCTGTGGTATGTTTAGTGAGGTTTAAAAGCAAAAAGAAAGCAGAAAAACAGAAATGCTAGCAAAAAGACAGCTGATGAAGAAGAGGAGGAAGAGGAGATTGTTAATAACATAAAATTAATTTCCAAGAAGGGAGTGTGATCTTAATTAAACGCATCAGCCTGTAACTGATTAGCAACACAAACAAATTGGCTCGGAGCAGTCTCACATCTTCCCTGGCATTTTACATACTGTAGACACAGCAAACACAGGAATTGGACTTTCGGAAATTTACAAGTATTAAAAATCTGGGTCATAAAATTACAGTTTCTTATCAAAGCAATAGCGCACTCACATAACTGCTTGGAAGAGGGCAGACCCTTTCAAAACAAAATAATGCTCGGGAGGTGAGATGAACCATCCGTCACTCACCAGCCAGTCAGTAAATGAAACTCTTGCCGAAGCCAACATCTTTTCCAAAAAGCCTTCTGTGCCATTGTTTGCTTTTCTTTCAACAAAGAAATACTCTCCAGTTCTGATAGAACTGATGCTTATGCGACATCTACGCTAACCTCTTCAGGAGCCGCTGTTGTTTAGAATAAACAGTTGCCTCTCTGTCTAAACCACGCCCGGAGCTGCACTAGCTCCTCACAGGACGCTGATTGGTCCGGTCACAATGTGATCCTGCGAGAATCCAGCCGCCGTGCAAGTTAAATAGCTCACAAAACAAATACATAGATGTTTACTATATTGGTCCCTATTATAATAGCAGTTTAAATTGCCCTCACAATATTCAAATCTGCAATTACATATTATCCCCCAAATTCATTCATGCATATGTGGCACCCCGTCCTTTTCTCATGCCCTCACAATGTACACTACACAGTGATAATTCGCTTTAAATATATCCTTTATTTAACCAGGTTAAAAAAACTCATTGAGATTAAAATCTCTTTTCCAAAAGTGAACAGGCCAAGAGGGCAGCACAGACATTGTTACAACAATACAAACAAACAGTACGTATGAACAATACAAGTGAACAAGCATGACATCCAGTTTGTATGGAACACAAAAAATTGCTATAACGCATAAACAGGTCAATCTCAAAAGAATTCAGTGAGAAAATCAAGAGCAATCACATCGACCTGTAGTGCCACTTTCTCGATCCTTTAGGCGAGATTGGAGCAAATATGATTAAAAAAAGTTATTTTTATAAAACGGTCACTATATCGTGACAGTAGCACATGAAAAAGGTAACCTGAAAAAAATAATGTTCCTCTGTGTCCTCCTGTGCTCCTAACGGCATTTGCAAGATTTCACAGACTGGAGGAAAACAAGCAGTAAGAGTTGATCTGAGGTCTGCTGTCCAGCTGCCGTCTATGAGAGCCGGCTGTCAATCACTCGCAAACTCCGATCAAATGGTCAAACTAGGCAGCGCTGATCAAATATGAATCAATATTATGTTACGTTAAAGCCTATTTCTCTCCTCAAATGTTTTCAGAATCATGTTGAGAGCACAGCCAATAGGAACGCTCTCTCTCAAAGAAATGACCTGTGATTGGTCAAAGTCTCCCGTCACGGGCTAGATTTTCTAAAGCCTGAAAACAGAGCCATGAGGAGGAGCAGAAGTCTAGTTATCTCTCAGAACACTTGAATTACAATATGCTGAAAGGTTATTATGGAATTTTTGCCCAATGATGCCAAAAATATACTGCCTACTGAAGCTTTAAATTCCCCGTAGTAATCAGCTCTGACAATTCCAGGTCCTTCTGTACATTATTCCAGGAAGAAGGAGCAACGTATTTAAATGCTTTTTTTGCCTAGCTCCGCTCTAACCTCTGGGACCAACATCTGTAGGACATTGTGAGACCATGTTGATTGCGGTTTGTGCACATGTATGTACACAGATATGAAGGGACCACTCTGAGGAGCGATATATATCTTAATCTGGGCCTGTGATTTTAATTTACAAGCCCATTGCACCGCGAACAAAATAGATTGACTGTAATCTCAGTCCCGATATAATCTCCTGTACTGAGAGAGAGAGAGAGAATGACAGTGACAGAAAGTGAGAGAGTTAGTGTTTATCCAAACCCAGGCACCGAACACCTCGACTTCCATCATAACCAGCACTATAAACTTAACTGTGCCAACGCTTAATCCAATCCATATGCCATCAGATTTATCTGCAGGTAAATCAGTGGGATAAGTATCTGCTGGCTAGATTAATAGAGTGCAGAGAAAGTAAAAAAAAAGGGATGAGAAAATGTTTTAGGGCCACACTCCAGAGACCCAGAGAGCTGTGATCTGTGTGTAAATGTGTGTGTGAGGACGAGAGAGAGATACTATGGAAATATTTTAGAGCCACACTTGGAACCCCCTCAGTATATTCTGCTCCCAAATGACGCTGTTACACTTCAAATTAAGCGAGAGGTCACTGTCATTCTCGGCGTGTGTCATAAAATCCCTTGAAAATATTGCTGGCGATGCATCATATTTGTCCCCTGTAGTATGATGCCGGGACGCATCGCAATGGTCGCCACGCGTTTGGATGCATGCGGGCGGCAATCAGTGGGATTGGTGGATCAATAAAACAGTTAGTGACACAAGGATGGTGGGCTACCTGGGAGTGTGTGTTTGTGGGTATGTTTACATTAGATAGAGAGGGAAACAGAGACTGTTTGGTCTCAGAGGGCTACTGCCACTGCGGCAATGTCAGGGTTATGGATAGCCAAGCCCGGGACTTTTCTCTTTTTTGTGTGTGTGTGTGTGAGTTTGGAGGCAGACTCCCCTGAGAGACTGTAATTATCAGGATGGTAAATCACCTAACATCCAGGACACACACACACACACAGATTTGGACCAGTTCTCAGCCCAGCGTGGTCTGTGTTTAGACACGTATCTTGCAGTTATTAACATTCAACCACATTAAAATCAACATAGAACTGCAGGGCCCTGGAGTTACAAACCTTTTATTGCGCCATTATAAGAATACTAATGTCATTGCTTTGCAAAGAGGAAGCTTTAGGGAAACTACATACGACAAAGGGGAAGGGTGTCCTCTGTAATTTAATGGGTTTGTTGTTGGACTGACGGTAGACCAGGGTGGGGTTTCATGCAAAATATATAAAATGAACAAGGCAAAGGTGTGCATGGCTCACATACCCCCACCCGCTCACTGCTTGACCTCTACTAAAGTGAGACAAAGGTTTAGCCCTTTTGGAAAAATTTCAAAAATTTTGGGCACCCTGGACTTCGAACCCCCAAAAAGGCACAAATAGACCACACTGTCAACCATCACACCAAATTTGAAGTTCCAAAGTTAAATAGTTTCCGAGTTCTACTCCGGAAACGAAAGTGTGATGCGTGAACGGACGGACGGAAGGGCTATATACCCCCGTCTACTGTAGAAACTGCGTTTTTTCACATTAAACTCGGTGAAATTACAGTTGAGTTCGACCAAAGCACACTTGATGATTGTTGGAAAGAGTAACGATGACAGTTTAGGTGAGTTTTATTTTGTTTCTGTCCATGAAGTGTTTTACAATGCTCCGCTACGTACAGCTGATCTCAACATAAACAAAAATACACGTGGATGATGGCGCAAGCTGAACGGAGAGGGGGGGGGGGGGCGGAGGTCTGTGCTCTCCGAGTGCCATTCTAGTTAATGTATAAATAAATGGACTAAATTAAAAAGTAATTCATTATTTGACATGTTAATGGGCAATAAAAAAAGAAAATATTTACGAATGAAATATTAATCCATCATTAAATTCACTTCAAATAGAAAAAGGATTTACAAAAAACACCATAAAACATTTAATAAGTACATCATTTAAAAATGCATAAATGCATTCGTAATAATGGAATTTAAAAAAATCTGTATGAAAATGCAGTTTAAAAAGAGAAATAAATACCTGGATTCACAAACTGAATTAAGAATACAGATTTTAATAAGGCATTTAAAAAATGTTTGGCCTTTGAGATGTGTTAAAAATGGCACAACATGTGTTGAATTTCAACAAATCTACGGCGTGTTTCACTGTCATCTTTGGTTAGAAGTTTAAGATCTGTTGCAACTCTGACCACAGCCAACAGGGATGTCACAGTGGACTGAGACACCCAGAAGTACACTTCTACACCCCTGCTGCAAAGTAAGAGGACTGACCGGGGGTCAACAAAAAATAAATTAGAAAACAGCTGCTGTTATGTTGCACCTCAATTTGTTATCTCAAATTCATTTTTCTTATTCCCATGGTCAACATTACTTTTTATAAATCATTCTCAGAACTCTTAGTTAAAGGTAATAATTGCAGCTTTTATAACATGCTGGTATGTGTTTTCCATGTCCTTCAAAAGTCACCAAAAAGATAATCCTTGAGAATGTATGATTTTAACATTTTACAATACCTAATCAGTTGTTGGCAGTTCAGCTTGGCTTGCAGAGATCTACGCTATTTTATAGATTGTGGAGGTTGTAAACTGTCATCTGCTATAAAAGGAGATAAAGTTTCACCAGGACAATATGCATTTTATTCTATATGCATATGGGCATGTAGGTGTATTTAGGGCTCATAGTTAGAGGCTACAGAGCACTACATACACTGTAATGGCTCTCATCTTTTGTGTTCATCTCTTCTGGGGTAATAAAGCCTTTATGACACCTCACTGCATATCCGCCGTACCAGTACTCTCCATCCCCCTCCCGCCCCCCCCAAAGCATAAATATGGTCCTCTATGAGCCGGTACAGCCAATTAACAAACTATGTTACACTGAGAAATCACTGCATTGTTTTATTAAGCCTATCAATTCAGCCCACACCTCTCCCGACAGTTATTGAATTAGTTTGCGGGTGCCATTCTTGTTTGACATGTGAGTTTGCCTGATTGCAGAGTAGTCTGCATATGACTTATAGAGCAAATTATGACTTTGCAATGTCAGACAAGGCGGTCAATTTAATGGAAAATTGAATGGACTGTTGTTCCCTCGTAGTGAAGAGCTGCTACAATTAGAAACTATGGATAAATGTTTTGTTTTTCCTCGTGTTGAACATAATTAAATTACAAGTTGCAGGAAATCTTTTTTTTTTTAAATCGACAATGTCCGAAAAGGACAAATACAATTGGTGGATTACTGTCAGACCACTGACCGACTGGAGAGGACTGTTATATAAACCTAATTTCTACGCAATTAGCAGGAGCAGAGTAGTAATCTGGAGGATTGGGAGAAATCCAGATCCTATGATAATGCATTATTTTGAATAAACTGGCATAATTTTTCCATTTTAGCAAGTTACGTTTTTGTATCGCAGCAGTGTTGGCAGTGAAGGACAGCTGATCATCCGGGGTTACAACCAGTTTTCCTCACAGTCAGAGTTCTCAATGGTAATGGAGAGATCATGTTCCTTACCTGGAGGAGCAGCTCATTCTAGTCGAGGTGTTGTCTCATAATACTAGATCATAATGTCCTTATAGAGCTGTTGTTCAACAATAAGAGTCACAGCGAGGCTAGATAGCTGTACTTACATTACACACAGTGGTGCTTTGAGCTGAACGTTAATGTCAACAACAAGTATAATGTTCGCCACAATCACTATCTAAGTTTACAGTGTTAGCATTTTAATATTAGTTATTAGCGCTACAAAGTATAGCTGAGGCCGATGGGAATGCTATTAGTTTTGTAGGTGTATAGTCATAAAGCAAAGTATTGGACAATTAAGTTAGTCTTATTTATTCGTGCATATAATGAAATAAAGCAAAAGAGAAAAGATATACAATAACATAAATAAATGCACAGGTGGGTTGAAAAAATACTCTGAGGGCTGGTAAAAGTACCCACTTAACATTGAAATTAAAGGGTAAAAAAAAGAGTAAGAGTACAAAGAGTACATTTTAAAAATATCTAAAAGAAAGAAAAGAATACTATTTCCAAACAAGAAATGTTGTAGATAAGCAGAGAAAAGGAAAAAAAAACAGGATTATAATAATAAGTGTTAGCACTACTTGCATACACTGTATCCACCTCATTTACATAATACTGTACTCTGTCAAGAGTAGTTGTTTAAGATCTCTTTTAAAATTCAGAAATGAGGAGTGACTGCGAAGTGAAGCAGGTAAGCTGTTCCATACAACTGGACCTCTGAACCGAAAACTGTCCGAGGCTATTTCTGTAGAACTGACTATATACTTTAGAAGATCAACATACCTGGTGTGATAACAGTGGATCTGACACCTAGTTACAAAGAAACTGTGAAAGGAAGTGGGTGGTGAATTGTTAAGAAATTGAAATAGAAAAGTACCTATCTGAAGTTTATTGGTGTCAAATATGTTTAATAACTTCAGAGTTTGAAATAATGGGGCAGTCTGAGCATTCCACCTATAGTTGGTCACTATTTTAACAACTTCTTTGTAATACAAAGATGGGAATAGAGACTGGTATAGTACAGTATAGTCTAAACGACTCCCACCCTATGGCACTCACCCCATTCTGATGAAGTATTTTAAGAAATTGGTTCTCCAGCACATCAAAAACAGCATCCCTGCCAGCCTGGACCCTCACCAGTTTGAATATGACAACACTTGCATCAGAATGCTGTTTGTTGATTCAGCTCGGCCTTCAATACAATCGCCCCCATGAAACTGATTGGCAAACTTAGTACCCTGGGCTATACCACACTCTGCAACTGGATAGGAGACTTCCTCACAAACAGACCCAAGTCAGTTCGGATTGATGGTCACACATCCTCCACTCTAGTGTTGAACACTGGAGCCCCCCCCAGGGTTGTGTGCTAAACCCCTTTCTGTTCATCCTGTACACCCACGACTGCAACCCCCCTACATGGAGAGAACTCTGTTGTGAAGTTTGCGGACGACAACACCATCATCGGCCGGGTTAGAAACAACGATAAAAGTTCATATAAACATTACAAACAGGCATGGGTTGTAGACGGCCAAGGACAGGAGGGCTCTGCAGCCATTGGTACCCATCTACCAAACATCAGTGATATCGGTGAGGTGAGGTGCCTGCGCAGAGCCCAAATAATATTAAAAGCAACAGCCTGTTCACCCTGCTGCCACCTGGCAAGCGATACAGAAGCATCCACTGCCGTACAAACAAGACTACAGAGCAGCTGTCAGAGATGGACATTGACATTCCTAGCATGGCTAAAAAGCTATCAGATAAACAAAGCACAGTGTACTGTGAAGATGTAGAACATTCTACAATCCAATTTGGATTGATTGTACAGCTGAAAGTGTAATCTGCTATCATTGTTCTTTAATAGTTTTATTTGATCTTTGTCTCCTAATGGCTGTTATCCGTTCTCCTCAACAGGTCAATCACAGCGTCAGACCACTCTGGTTTTAAAACGCCATAAATCTGGGCTTTTAACAACTTCAGATCCAATTTCCTGTAATGTTTCCTCGTCTGTTTGGAAGTGTAAATCATCCTTTCACTGGATTTTGAAAAAAAAACCTTTCTTGTAAGGTTACCTCCTTGGAGTACAAATCTGATTCCAGCTCTCTTAACGTACTATTGATCAGATTTACGTGTAGGTTGTGGAGATGGAAATGATCCTGTGCTATCAAGAAGTGTGTATGCTTTCAGGCGGTGGCCTGGGTGTGTTGTGCAAAGGTGAGAACATCCTTCTTCTCTGAGCTATTTTCTTCCATTTCTATACTCAGTTTAATGCTTTTTTTTCCCTTCCATTATCCTCAACCCCATTTCCCGGCAGAAAAAGGAAAACACATTTAAGAACATCAAATCTACTCGTCTGAAGGTCTGCCTCCATGCTCTCTCTAAAGCGGAGCGATGCAATGTGCCTGTCGGAGGTTTTCAAATCTGGGACACCGAAACCATTTCACCCGTTTTGTTTCGGAAAAAGGTTTCCTTGTGTGTGTGTTTGGTACTGTACTTTTAGTAAAACAAAATCTGTCGGTTGCCTGGCAGTTCTAGTGAGGTGCATGAACTGTCTGATGAACTGAACTGAGGAGGAAATGCAGCCACACTTGGTGAACAAGTGAGAAAGAAAACATGTTAAAATGATGAGAACCTTTCAGTCGCTGTGAGTTTATAGGTTGTGTCATTATAAATGCAATTTGTCAGGTGTAGTGCATGTTTCACACGCACCATCTCACAGGCCAGAAATATTCTGAATGACCAAAAAACTGCATGCACATTAGTCAGTAAGGCCTATAGCAGTGGTTCTCAACCTGTTTTGGGCTAGCGCCCGCCCTATCCATTATCCAGGTCCCCTACTGCCCCCCATCAAATAAAATGTAGGCTAATTGTCTTCCTAAATATTAATGTTGATTATTATTATTATTATTATGTAGATTTATTATTTATTTAATTTTCATATTATTATTATTATTATTATTATTAATATTATTATTATTATTATTATTCTGTGTTATATCAATCAAAAAGCATGTGATGAATAGAAGAGATATTTATGTGTTGCAACGGCATACTTGCCAACCTTGAGACCTTAAAAAAAGGGAGGATTTCAACATGTTCCATTAGGTTCACCAGCTAGTTGCTAACTCTGTCTGTCTGCTGTTTGGCTGCACTGGGCAGGTCGTGTAAAGTTGGTCTTTTCACTGAAAAACAAAATAATCAATAAGCTGAAAGATGCGTCATGATGAGTCATTTTCCATGAAAGCATCTTAACCTTTACTTGAACGCCTCTCACACACCTATTACCCATTGATCCCACATAAGTCACACACACGCATATACACCAATCAGCCATAACATTATGACCACCTGCCTAATATTGAGTAGGTCCCCCTTTTGCCGCCAAAACAGTCCTGACACATCGAGGCATGGACTCCACTAGACCTCTGAAGGTCTGCTGTGGTATCTGGCACCAAGCCGTCAGTAGCAGATCCTTTAAGTCCTGTAAAATTGCGAGGTGGGGCCTCCGTGGATCGGACACAGATGCTCCATTAGATTGAGATCTGGAGAATTTGGAGGCCAAGTCAACACCAAACTGCGACACACTGTGTGTTCTGACACCTTCACTGTTTTTTTCCATCTTTGGACCACTTTTGGTAGGTCCTGACCACTGCAGACCGGGAACATCCCACAAGAGCTGCAGTTCTGGAGATGCTCTGACCCAGTCGTCTAGCCAGCACTATGTGGCCCTTGTTGTCAAAGTCGCTCACATCCTTACGCTGGCCCATTTTTATCTGCTTCCAACACAAAGTTCAAAATGTTCACTTGTTGTCTAATATATCCCACCCACTGCCAGGTACCATGGTAACGAGATAATCCATTTTTTTTTCATTTCACCTGTCAGTGGTCTTAATTT
Source organism: Sebastes umbrosus (assembly GCF_015220745.1). NCBI lineage: Eukaryota > Metazoa > Chordata > Actinopteri > Perciformes > Sebastidae > Sebastes > Sebastes umbrosus. The sequence continues at coordinate 32,852,623 of NC_051273.1, forward strand.
TATGGCTGATCAGTGTATATATCTGCATACTCGATACTACATACCCATCAGTCTGAACCCGTGTTGTGTTCTTCAGTTTGCTTTTGTTGCCTTGGTTTTTTTGTCATTTGTTACACAAATGGTAAGGCGTGACTTTCTCCTGGAGTCTGTACATCCCGGGGGACCCGTCACTCCTCGAGAACTTCCCATCCCCTGATGCAGAATGCGTGCAGACTGCACTGATGCTTGCTTGTAAACTCATTATTTCAGAATGGAAGGTCCCATCTGCCCCCCCCCACCCACTATAAATCTTTGGCATAATCATTTTGGTAGACTGGCCGTGCTGGAAGGCCTGTCATCATATAGACTCATGAACAGAGTGAGATGTTTCCTTTAGAAATGGGAGCATTACCTTTCCAACATTAGAGGTCTAGATTAGGGTGTAGGACTGTCAGGGACTCCAGGAGTCAATTCCAATGCTCTTTGTCACTTTTATTCCCGTAGCAGTGGATTGGCCTGCACTACATCTCATCATCATTTGGCATCGCTGAGTGTGGAAGTACGCAATTGTTTGGTATTGTCCTGTGTCTTTATTTGTTTTACGTCCCTATTTTTTCTTTCTTTCGTTTGTCTGTCTGTCCCTAAACTGTTTCAGTTGGTATACTTGTCTTGTACAAGTACCGACATCAATTCTGCTGGTTGTCCTATCACCAGATATTTGTCACATGTACGCTTGAAAATGTTTATCTAAAAATGCAAATAAAAATGTTAATTGTAAATTAACTTGCATTTATAAAGTGTTATGACCACTTTACACTACATGTCAGCATTCACCCGTTCACACACCGATGGTTCAGCCTTCAGGAGCAGTTTGGGGTTCAGTGTCTTGCTCAAGGACACTTCGACCCGCGCGGCACCCGGGGATTCTTTAGCTAAAGCGCCCTAAACACGTTTCCATTCATTCTCTATGGTAGTGCTGAACCACTACGGATGCAATATATCTTTGGCCGCTATTGTTTGTTTGGCGCCCTTTTTCCGAGGAGAGGAGTTGTTGTTTCCTTCGCCACTCTGTCACTGTTGGTCTGGATGATCTACACTTCACATCGACTTGAGCTTGAGCTACGCTGTGTGGACATTACGCCAAACGGTGAGTTATATTTAGATAAATAAAGATTACCAACATGTTACTATAATGTATCCTGGCGCTGTCTGACGTGTTCTTGCTTGTGTGAGCGCTATAAAGTTAACGTTAGCCGTGTTTCTCCCGTTTATTGTGTCGCCGCGGTACTTTCGGATGAATTACAAGCTAACGTAACATTATTAACAATGAACCAACATGTTATTATAATGTATCCTGGCGCTGTCTGACGCGTTCTTGCTTGTGTGAGCGCTATAAAGTTATCATTAGCCGTGTTTCCTCAGTTTATTGTGTCGAGCTGCTGCGGTATATTCGGATGAATTACAAGCTAACGAAACTTAACATTCCTTAGGTTGAAAGCATCACGTTGTTAGTTAACATTAATGTCTAATGTAGCGTTAACTACGGTATATCAGCAGCTTACATCAGCAGTAAGGTTAGATATAACGTTACTCTGGACACACTAACGTTACTTTACATACACACATTGACAGAATGATAAATGAACAAGCTTCATATGAATCATAAAGTCGTCGTGTTTGCACTTAACGCTACGTCGACTACTTTCAGTCTCCGTTGTATAACGTTGCTGTTGTCACAGCATGTACTTATACTTAAGGTTTTTAATGCAGGACTTTTACTTGTAGCAGAGTATTTCTACACTGTGGTATCAGTACTATCACTGAAGTACAAGATCAGAGTACTTCTTCCACCTCTGTTAAAATGAGAGAACACCAGAATATTGTTTATTAATTGAGAACCAATGTCTCTGAGGGTTTTTCATACTTTGTCATGTTGTGTACAACGTACTATTCATGCTTAATTTTAACACTTATTATATGCTTCTATACCATATTACAATTTTCAAAATACTAAATAGGCCACGTTTGTCTGAGCTTGTCAAAAGCAGAATATATCAAATATAGTCTAATGCATGTCTGTTTGGGATAGGAAAGGTGAATTGAATGCAGGGCGTTGCTGGATAAGACACTTCACACTTCAGTGTTACTTGAGTCAGAATCACTGGTTGGGGGTGGGGGGGCTGAGCTCCCTTCACCTTCAAGTTCTTTCCCATGGGTAGTTCAAAGCATTTAACCCATGGGGGGGGGGGTCTATCTTTGAAGTGTAAATAGTCTGCCTCAACAACCAGAGCTCATCGTTAAGACATACACAAAGGCAGGCACTTAATCAAGGTACTATACAAAGTAGTAAAGGTAATATTAAAGTAAAGGTATTTGATATCATTTTTTTTTCTTCAAAACCCTGATAAATACAGTGAGAATATGTAGACAGTAAAGGGGCTAGAGCTGAGATGTGAACCTCCTAATTCCTGCTCTCCCTTGAGACCCTCACTATTAACATTTGTTATGAAAACAATGCCTGTCTATAACATATTAATAGATCAATATGCTTTTCTTCATTACAGGTAAAATGCAGAAAACTGTTTTTTTCCCTGGGAGAATGAGTGTCACATTCCGCAAGGGACCACTTGGATATCTCCGTCAGGATCCAACGGATGCAGCCAAACTCCTTAAAGACAACCCCTCTCTACAGGACAAGTCTGCACCCGTGAAGGAGGAGCTGGTCAGGAAAAATGCACTGTCTGTGATCATTTTAAGAGGAGGGAATGCTTCAGATAAAACTGAGGTGGCTGGAGAATACATCCTGCAGTTTGGGAAATATAAAGGGAAGTCCTTCCGCTGGCTCCTTGAAAATGACATTGGGTATACCATCTACCTAATCAAGAACCAGCAAAAGGAGGAGACTGCAGGAGTGTTCATGGCAGGGGGGCACAGCAAGGACAGCCTGCTGTCATTTGTGAGCTATGCCCTCAGCTTTCAAGAAATCCAGTCTCTTCTCAATTATGAGAAACAAAAGCCAGTTGTGACAGCAGCAGCAGCAGCATCAGCATCAGAGGATGACCAGCTGGTTGGTTTTGGCTCTCGTGCCAAAAGCACCTGGAGAGAGATTTGGGACAGCAGGGATGATGGCTATGCAGCCTTTATTATGAGGAAAAGCTGTGCTCCAGGAACAAAGATGCACAAACTACAAGTGTACCTGCAGAAGAAGCTGCCCTCCCCCTCTGGCTCCTCTCTGGTGACACATGCCTCACAGGCCCCTGCTGAAGCCATGGGTGGGTCTTGTTTTCCATTTGTTTTGTCAAAAAAATGTATATGCTGTCATGGTATCCAGTGTATTTTAGTACACCAAAGGGAGTAAACTTCGTCTTCCATTATTTCAGTGGTGATTTTATTCATACTATCCTAAGTACAGTAAAGCCATATTTTTAGTACATTCTAATTCTTGTCTGTTTGCATCACAGTGATGGATGAAGATGAAGAGCTGGAGAGAGCGATGCTGGGTATCTGTCCTTCCAAGCAACATGTGCAGAGCTGTGAGTAAACATTTGTTGTCTTATATTGGTTTGTTTCTACTGCCTGAAGATTCAAAATAATTTACAGTTCAGCCTGTTTAATATTAATTGTGTATTCTATATAGTTTATATTTAATTGTTTTTGTTTGTGTTTTACAGCTGTTTCTGCACCATCAGCATCAACTGCCAGACGACAGGCTTCGGGAACAGAAAGAGGTTCTTAACCAAACAAAAACGTCCTGTCGTCGACAGAGACTCTGGGACCATGAATTCTTATCCCAAACCGAAGCATGACATAAACCGTTCCTTCTCATGTTGACCATGTTCTGGTCATGTTTGTGTTTTGCTGTTCAACTTGTTGTCCTAGTGACTATGAATTGATTCCAGTCATGGCGAGGGTAAGTAGCACTCTTTATTCCAGTTTTTAGACTTATATGATGAATATATATATATATATATACATATATATATATATATATATATATATATATATATATATATATATATATATACATATATATATATATATATATATATATATATGTATATACATATAGGACTGCTGTGGTTACTAACACTTGTATGCATGTGTTTGCAGTGTGCCATGTTGCTTCCCCTGCTTAGGCTAAATTGTAATGACTGACTACTAAATATTTATCCATACAGAACTAAACTGCATGTGTATGAATGAAATTCTTTATACTTTAATGTAACAAACAGTCTGTTTAACTATATAAGGCTGAGATAAGCAGGTGAAGTAAAAGATGGATAATGTATGCCTTTACTAACACCAGTTTTTTTTATATTGTCAAAATATAAATGACTGACAAGATTTTTTCTGTTGTAGTACCATCTGCTACACTGTCCACACCAACTGAACTGACGGGTTCACAAGTAGATGGTAAATGCATTATATTTCTTTTTATCCATTTAAACCTTTCTGTCATATTCCCTCTGATTATGTCCGTTATAAACCAATAATTGATTACTTTTTGTGGTCCTTATCTCCTTGCAGCCCCTGCTCTGCCGATGGTAAAGAGACCTGTGCCCCTTCCTCAGGAGCTGATGTTCCTGATGCCAGAAACACCAGGACCCTTGCCAACAGAGACAACTGTCACTGTTCCAGGTGTGTATTATTTTAACTGTATTTGCATCTTAAAAATATCCATATGTAGTGTCCATCGGAACTGTTCTCATTGATGTAAATCAGATACTGGTGCACAATGTCATAGTCAAGTTTTTTATTTATCGTACTGTGAATAATAATGAAATGTTTAATATTCTATATAGTGTCAGAGGCACTTCCGATTTCTCCTGAGACGTCTGCAGAGCCCATTCAACCGCCGCTGCAACCGCCAAGAGCTCAAAGTAAGTATTTGAATGTTCTTGATTTGGCTGTGTGCGTGTCAAAGAGATAGAATCAAGTCAACACACAATCTTAATAATTTGCTATGTCTTTCTTCTTGCCTAACCAGGTCAGCCATTACCCAGGCCATCAGCTGTCCCCAGCTGTCCTCCTCCACAGCTTCCTGGCTATGACCATGATGTCAGTCAGTGGAACTGTTCACAGCAGCAGAGGATCTGGATGAAGACAGAGCTGGAATCCCTGGGTCTCTGGCCAGGCTCCATTCCTGTGCGCAACCCCATGAAGATGCTGTCACTGTGGCGTCTCCCTCCCCAGCCAGAATTAATTGACAGCATCTCTGATCTTCCATCCCCAAAGTACTTTCAGCTCCATCCCTTTTTCATATGGAAGCCAGAGAATGACAACTTGATGGCGAGGCTGAGGAACAACGACACTCTGCCATGTATTGAAGGTTGTGCTCAGCCTCAAGTTACCTCTGCAGGTGTTGGTAGGCCTCGTGTGATTGTTGGCATCACTGGACAGTACTACCTGTTGTCATCCAGGCTGTGCTGCAAAGTTTGCCGGAAGAGGTGGTATGCTGACAACCCACTGTGGCTGGAAAAGCTTCCAAAGAGGTTCACAAACCTGTTGCCAGCAATACTGACCTACAAAAAGGCCATCTGTAAATCGGTCATGGACGAGCTCAGACGCACAGGTAACTCACCCACCGACATGACAAAGCAGATCATGGAGATGATGCACCTGAAATACGAACGTGCTCACCTGGCCTACCTCCTCAGCTGCCAAAACACCATGGATGGCGAGGCAGGGAGGTATGACCAAAGAACCATCACTCAGTTCATAAGACAGGAAACCAAGCCAGCTCCCTTCGGGGACTACGGGGATTCAGATGGCTGGAACGGGATCTCTGTGTCTGCACACTACCTGACTGACTGCCTGCTGCATGAGTATCAACACCAGGAAGATGCCATCAAAAACTTTCTGCAGGGCACCTTTGGACAGGCGTTCCGCTCAGACCACACACGGAAAGTTGCCAGAAAGGTCACCTTTTCATCCGGGACCATGTCATCATATGCGGTCATGAATGAGAACTGGATGATCCTTTCATGGGTGATGGTGCAGTCTGAGACAGAGAAGTCCCTCAAGCCCCTGTACGAGGGACTAGCACACCGCTACAGCACTGCAGGCCTAGAGAAGGCACAATACCAGTGGGTAGACAGGTACGTTATCATCAATATTTTTTTCTATTATTGGTGACATGAACAGCTCATAATCACAACTTACATTGCTTTTCATATTTCATATTTCCAGTTCGATGAAAGAAAATCCCTTTGCATTCATTCAGCTCATAGGAATAATTATATTGTCATGAGTGAATACACTGGACTGCACATAGTGATTGATATGACTGCTTTAACATTCATGGCTATATTTGTCTCCATTCTTTCTTTCAGGGATTGCTGTGCAGCGTTTAAGGTGGCAGAATCTTGTGCAGGAGAGCATCTGAACTGGGATGCTTGGAGGACAACTGATGCCATTGTTGCTGAGGCCACTTCTGGTAACCTGCTGAACGTCTGTGCATCACGATCAGACTTCAATACAAACATGACCATCAAGCTGGACTTGTTCCACTGTCTGAGGCGGTTTCTCCGGGAGTGTGTGTCAGAGCACCATCCTCTGTACAGCTCTTTTGCCCAGTTTCTGTCTGCAGCCTTTTCTGTGGTGGACCAGGAAGACCTGCAGAGGCTTAAAGACGCCTATGCCTTCTGTGGAATTCAGCCTGCCAACCCAACAAAGCCACACACTCGCGAGCACTGCAGGACCAGAATTCCACTGCCTGAGGAGCTCATCAAGAGAGTCGAGGGAGTTTTCCAGCACTTTCACCTCACGTGTGATCCAAATGGTGCTCCTCTCTTCAAGCCCTCTATGCTGAAGACATGGCGGATTCAGCGTGTGCACATCCTGCGAGGTTGCCTGAGTGATCCTGAGGTGGAGGGTGGGATCTTGTACAGACATGGAGGAACAGTGCAGCTGAATCATGTGAAGGGTGAAGGTGCTAGAGTTCCTGTTTGGATCCCCATCAGAGGCACATCCCAGCAGGAGGGATACCATTTCCACCAGGCTCAGTGGGTCACTGGAACACGTGTCTCCACAGAGCTGTTTCAGGCACAGGGGATGACAGGGGTGGCGCGGTGGAATTACCAGCGTCTGGTGGACTTGAAGCAGCCGGGTGTCCACCTCCCAGCTGTCTTTGATCCAGCGTTGATGGCAGAGCTCAATGCAGTCTCTGAACGGGTGTTGGGGCACGTGAAATATCCTGCTTTTCAACCCTCTAACAGAGACACTGGAGAGAAGTTTGGCCTGGAGTATGTTGAGCCTGGTTGCCGCCCAGTTCCTCTAGACTGGGACAAGCACAGGAGCAAGACCGACTCTACCACAGACCGGAATCCACCTCCGCAAAGCAGCCAGCTCACTGCCCAGTCTGAGCCTCTTCAGTCATCCTCCATGGCACCACAGAAGCTGTTTCAGTTTGCTGCATGCCCTCCTGCTGACTTGGCTATAAAACCAGAAGTGACTCCAAGTGCAACTCCCGATCCTCAGACAGAGCCAGGTAAACATTTGACAGACAGACAAAGTACTTGACAAAACTTCAGCATCAGTAACTGGATTTCAATCATATTTATTTAGTAAATACCTTAATAGATGTGTTGCATCTTTCTTTTCTTAGAGATGAGACAATATGAGGGCCTTATTTGATGTGTTAATGAATCTACTTTTACATAAACATACCAGTCAGCCATGAGCCATTATCTAAAAAATCTGACAAAGTATAAAATGTTTTCACCCATGCGAGTGTATGAATTGGGGTTTTCCCCCTTCTGTGTGCCAGAATGATTTATTGTACTCCGTCTTTTATTTTTATAGAAACCACATCTCCGCCATCTCTGCCCCTGCTGTCCTCCCCAACTGGAGCTCGCACTGGACCTGTGAAGACTGGTGGGAGGGTATTTGTGTTGGACCACAAGCGCTGGCCTGCCCCTATGAAGCAGGTTATTGACAACCTGCTGAACAAACACCGTGGGCAGAAGGACATGCTCAAGCTTGTGGACCAGGACTATGCTGCTCTAGTTCACAACACCTGTACAGACCCAAACAGCATGCTCCACCCAACTACCAAACTACATATTTCACAGTACGTAAAGCACCTCAGTAAATTATTAAACACCAGCTCCTCTTTAAACACCAGCCCCGAAAAACTGCAAGAGAGGCAGGAACTCTGGCACTCTCTGTCAGAGGGCAGTGAGACTACCACTGTGCCGGTTGTTACCATGCCTGTTGCAGTTTTTAACCCACCTCCACCTGTTCAGACCCTTGCCACACCTCTAACGCAAGCATCAATTGAGAAAATTGTTCATAACATAATGGAAATCCAACAGCAGCACCAACACCAGCCTCAGCAACAACAACCACAGCAAAAGAAGGCACACACAAAAACATGTCTTTCCTGTGGCCAGCCAAAGTCGAGGTATGAGAATGATGGTTCTTCCATCCACTTCTTCTTCCAGCAAGGTCCTGTCAGATATTTCTACTGCTCCACTAAAGTTTTCAAGGCTTATGGTGCTGAAGGTCTGACAAACCCCAAAATGCCCTTTCAAGACTTTGCAGCTACAAAGTTCTTCCAGCAGGAACTGGACGCCACAAAAAAAAGGGTGGAGGAGCGAGGACAGCAGAAGAGGAAAAGGACTGACTCCCCACAGACAGGTCGCAAGTGTCGGTTCTGTAAGATGGAACTGAAACAGGGCCCAAACAGTCCTCACATTCACACTGGATTCCCTGGAATAGCAGGGAAGTACATTTACTGCCCTGCTAAAGTCTTTTCCCTCTACAAAGATCAGGGCATGGAGAAGGAGATGACCTGGAAGGAGTTCCAGGTGTCTGCTTTTTATGAGAGAGAAAAAAAGAGATGGGAAGTTGAAAGGGGAAAATGAGAGACAGCGAGGGGGAGTGTTTTACCATGTGATCACGTCTGTCCGGGTCAAATTGATCACTATAAGCAGATTATTTAAACAGCATTTGCATAGTAATGATTCTGTCCCAAGCTTTTTGATCCATATTTTATTTATTTGTTTTTACCTTTATTTTATTCAGGGGGAGGTTCACTGAGGGCAATGCTCTCTTTTTCAGGAACGCCCTGATCACATTCACACAGTTACACATTCACACCTGGAAGCTGCCCAGTACAACCACAGTCTGATCTGCTGGTCACTGAGCAACTCCACTGGAGCGGTTGGGGGGGCCTTGCTCAAGGGCACCTCAGTGGTGGTAATGAGGGAGGGCCACCACTGCCCCATATAAGCGGTTTATCAATGTAACTGTGATCACTGTAACCGGTTTCCACTGTATATACTGTATATTTTGCTCATGTAAATAATTATTACATTTATTATATACAATATTATATTTACTTTACCTTACATTTTTGTGTGATATATGTGTGACCTTGCAATATGGGCTCTGTTGAATATTTACTGTTACAGTTGTGGTTAATAAATACATTTCATTCACTAATGTCTACATGTCTCATTAATAAATTAATAATTTATAGTGAACAGTAAAGTCTCTAATTGAAGTAATTAAGTAATTGCAATTTAAATGTTACACATAGGAAGAAAACTCTGTAATATAATTGGTTAATAGCTTTAAGTAAGTCAAGAACTTGATATAACCAGACTAGTCTAATCTAATGATAATCAGAAGAAGTAAATAACAAACTTGATTCCCAAATAGCTCATTATCTTTGATAATGTATCACAGACTTTGTACCAAGTGGGATTCGAACCAGCTCCAGATAATCATTCTTAAATATTCAGGAGAAAACTGCTGGACCAGAGCTGCGTTTTCAGCACCTTGGACAGCGTTAATAAGTCTGCAATTTCATTGGCTGTCAGTGTATGCCACCTAAACGTGACTTACCTAATGATAATCAGAAGAAGTAAATAACAAACTAAGGCTCACATTTCTTGATTCCCAAATAGCTCATTATCTTTGACAATGTATCACAGACTTTGTACCAAGTGGGATTCGAACCTGCTCCAGATAATTATTCTTAAATATTCAGGAGAAAACTGCTGGACCAGAGCGGCGTTTTCAGCACCCTGGACAGCGTTAATAAGTCTGCAATTTCATTGGCTGTCAGTGTATGCCACCTATACGCGACTTGCCCCCGCGGGGGAGCCGGGGATTGAACCACTGATCTTCCGATTGGTGGGCGAACCCACTGTACCTCTGAGCCACAGCCGCCCCCTTATTGAAATGCAAACCAGTACACCGCTCATCCTTCTCCCATACATCAAACTCAGCGTCACACAAATGAATGGTCAGAAAGCAACACATTAACTATCCCAATCCTCATTGACATTGCCTCGTTTACACAAAGAAAATGTGTAAAAAGTGATGTCGTCAGAGGAATTTAAAAGATGCCATAATTGTATATTGTATAAATCTTACATATAGTGACTTAAAGTATGAATTAATTATGTCTTACACCACTGACTCCATGTGTTGTCTGCTGACTTTGCCATTCCTTGCTACTAGTAGATGGATTAAGCGTCAATGAATGTGTCGATGAGGTCCTTCTTATCCCTAAAATTCATAAACATGATTTCTTCCACACAGTGTAACTAAGCTTTAGGACTGTATTTTTATTTATTTATTTAGCTCTATGGTATTGTCATTGTCTGAATCAGGAGCTAAAAAGAAAAAAAGTCCATCCTTAAGATAATAATTGGATAATATTTTTGATCAAATTTATTATGTTTTTGTTTTTTTATTCTACATGGTTTAATTGTGTTGGTATTTATGCTTTGGTTTATTACAATGGGAGCACTGTAATTTCTATGTTTGTGTGGATGAATAAAAAGAACCTTCAACAAATTACAGCTGAAATTATAAACGCAGGAAATGAGTGACTTGATATTAATTGCTCTCTGAGTAAAGAGACAGACAGTGTTTAGCTCAGCTTTCACTTGGCCGGCTCTCCGGTGAGGGAGCCAGTCCAAGGAAAAGTCTATTAAAAAACTTTGAAAAAAAAAAAAGGATGATTCAGCTGGTCAAGACCCCCAGAGTTTATAGTACATGATTATATCCAGCAGACACCGTGGTACACCGCCAGGCCACAAACCGGCAACTCTCGCATGCTTTTATCTCCCGGTCCCTCATCCCCGTCTGCTCAGGAAAGCCGCCGGTACATGAAGGCAGGGAGGAATGATCGATGTTCAAACTTTAAGGAGAGGACGGGCGAGGGGTGTTCCAGCTCGGCCTGACATTGATCCCTTCCCCCCTGAACTGTGGCGAGTTGAACGGCAGAGGAGAGGAACGTGTGTGGGATTGTTTGGCGGAGAGTAACCGGCCGTCGAAGGGGAATAATACATCCAGCTCTGATTCTCTCCGTTTTTATCCTTAACCTCCTTCTCCTTGTCTTTAACGGAATCGAGGATTTGCTTCGATAAAGACACACAACTCCAAACATGGGGATGTTTTAATTGTTCTTCGCTGTTGTGTGGACACTAGAGGGAGATGAATTCACAGCACAGGTTGGTGGAATGGTCTGCAGGAGCGCACAGATGCACACGCATGATGGAGGCTCACACAAGGAGCCATTAACCCTGTTTAACTGCGCCGCTGTCCATGGTGTTGAATATAGAGCCTATACCTATGACGAGTAATGCACTGTAATTCGTATACATGTATATCCCACGAAATCATGAAACCACAAAAAAAAACAAAAAAACACTTGACTTTCACCCAGGAGAACGGTCTTTGTGTCCCGTGTGAAACCAAAAGTCAACTTTGATTTATTTGTCACGTAACTTCTGTACTTAAGGAACGCCACTTCCATAGTTATTTTAACCCAAACAAACCACCACCTTTTCCTAAACCTAAGTAGTTCTTTTGCCTAAACCTAACCAAGTTGTTTCCTGTGAAAATGGAAGGTTATTTTTAAAAGACTGCATGCTTGTAATGCGTGGAAATGTGTTGCTTGATGTTTGTAGGAGAAATGCATGTAAAATGAGGAATAACTTTTCATAGCCAAGTCTGCAGATATGAACATTAATAAGTCATTAATAAAGGGGTCATGAGTTTCCCACTTTCTTTCTAAAAAACGTTTTTACAATAATCCGTCAAGTCTATAGTTATACATGTTGAAGGTCCCATATCGTGCTCATTTTCAGGATTATACTTCCTTTATTTTCCTCATACTGTCTGCCTAAATATACCTGCATTTACCCTCTGTCGCTCCGTTTTAGTGCATTTCGATGGAATTGCAACGGAATTGCGTTGCTAGGCAACAGTTTGGGTCCATGTTTACTTCCTGTCAGCTGATGTTATTCACATACACTGCAACCAGGAATAAACTGGGACACATTTAGAATGTTTACATTTAAAACTGTGAAATGGTCTAAATATTGTATATTTGTGACATCACAAATGGACAGAAATCCTAATGGCTTGTTCCAAACGCACAATTTCTGAATATGGGCTGTGTGTATTTCTATATTGAGCATTTTGATAGTATTTATAAAGCACTTAAACCTGCTTTATAAAATAAAAGACATGAAAATCTAAATTTTTACAATAAAGGGGACCTTTAAAGGAATAGTTCAATATTTTGGAAAATACACTTATTCACATTCTTGCTGAAAGTTAGATGAGAAGATCACATACCACACGTCTGTACAGTAAATATAAAACCACAACCACCTGTCAGTGTAAAATAAGGGGAAACAGCTAGCTTTGCCGCACCTCTCAAGCTTACTAAATAACACATATTTTGTTTGAGCATTCAGCGTGGCAGCCCCGACCCTCTGTATCTCTCTCCCGGCAGAGATCCGCAACAACGCCATATCCACAGACTCATTCAATCCTCGAAAACTCTCCTCTTCACCCAGGACATCACTCATCAACAACCCCATTATCTGGATATATTGTGCTTTTTCTGTACTTATGTTTAGTTGCTTTGTTTTGTTTGTCTCAGTAGTATTATCATAATCTAAAACTAGAAGTGCACTCGGAGAGCGCAGACCTCCGCCAAGGCAGGTTTCAACGTCGCGGGACTTCAAGCGAGGCGTTTCAGGCAGGTCAGGAGCAGTGTTTCTGTGGGGGAGAGTAACTCCCTTTGGCATGGACTTTGTAACTTTTACATGTAAAAAAAACAAAACACACTAAAGGAAAGGGAAAGGGCAAAAACGCATAATAGGTCCTCTTTGACTTTTGTGATTTTCATTACGTATTCCAAGACTTGAATTCTCCATGTGAAAAACCCATCAATGCCCTTCCTCAGACGGTTATTATACCAAGTATTTTCATCAGCATCACGAGCACATGAGCATAAAACAGCATGGATTGCAGCCCAGCAGTTAGAGACAGGAGCTTGCGACTTAAAGGTTGCCAATTCCAGCTTGGCTGCCTTGGAATAAAATCTCAGCTCTGAGTGGGAAATGTGTGATATTGTTAAGATAACACACTCATTTAAGAAACAAAAGCAGGAACACGGTGTGTTTTTTTGCTCTGTATATGACCACGAGCAATCATTTCAGGTTCACAGCGTACGGCATCAAATACTTATACCGCTCTTTTAATCTCAGTTTCATAACCTTTACTTGCTCTGTTGGTTGAGTAATGCTGCTGCTAATGCACCTCTTTGATGTACAGGGAGGTAAAGCCATCTGAGCTCAGCCAGAGTCTGCTTCTAAGGGTGACTTTAAGTTTGAGGCAATTAATTAATTAAAAAAAAGCAACAATAAGTAGTCCTTAGAAGAGAAAATGAAAGTAGAGTTGATGTATGTTTGTATTGGTGCATTGCCTCATGGTGACTGAAGGTCATAGTTTACCCACCTTTTATTTACTACATCAGTTATGAAGACGGAACACTCTGTCTCTGTCTCTGTCTCTCTCAGCCACCAGACAGATTTTGAGTTGTTGCTGAAAAAAGAGCAAGCACAGAGCTGACACACAGGCTGCCCGCTGAGCTGAATCAATTCCAATTGACTCAGTTATTTGAAGTCCGTGCACTCCTTCCTTCTCCGTGTCATGCGGCTAAGTCTTACGAGCTCTGTATGTGCCGTCTCTGTGTGTTTACGTGCACACATCTGACTGTGTTTATATGCAGCCGATGCTGACATGTGAGTGTAGACTGTGTGTGGTTGTCTTCTATCGGGGACTACAGTACATTTCGTTCTAAATTTATCTCAGTGGTTCTCAAACTTTTTACACCACGTACCACCTCAGAAAATAATTGACTCTCCAAGTACCACCGTTATGACCAGGGGTGGGCAACTATTTTTCCTGGGGGGTCACATGAGAAACCCAGATTGTTGCCGGGGGCCAAACAAATTCTGTCAAACGTAACATCTATTTCATCACTACATTAATTTATAGAAAACATACTGCGCACTTATTTTTCAGCATTTATTATACTGAAAATCACTCCAAACAGCATATTATTAAGAAAATTACATTATATGCAGGAGTTTTTGAACCGTACAGGACTGACTGTTTTGGGTAGTAATGTATCCATTAACAAAACTTAACAAAACAGAGAATCCCCCAGCATGCCAAAATATGAAAACATGCACTGCAGGTCCAAAAAGCCCTATTTTTCGGGGTAGGGAGGGTACTGTACACTGTACTGTACTGTACTTTGTTATTGTCATCTACAGTGGTTGTTTGCATAAAAACACACAATTCAAATGATTATAATTATTTAAATATTTGCTTTGATTAAAAAAATCTTGTCCAGCTGCTTAGATCTAGTGTTAGGAAGTTAAACAGGTCATAATTCTCTCTCTAATATCTGTTTTATATTGATGTGAAAACATCTCCTTCAAACAACTGGAGTTATTCAAGCTTCTCACCAAAAACAATATTTTATGAGATTTCATTTGAACACATCATGATAACGTTGGAATTTACAATCGCCCAATAGTCATTTTTCCTCAGCCGACTTTGAACGTCTCATAACAATAACTCTATGGCACCTCCGTTAACGTTCGTATCTCCGGTATTTAGCCAGTCAGGACTGTGCTGCCCACCGGCTGCTAACAGCTAACATTACTAACTCTCCTTCTGCTGATTTCAACACAGGTTTGTTGTTCACAGTGTCGCTTTATCAGGGAAAAATAGGGTGGGCCTCTCAGGTTTAGTGGCGCCATGCTGTCGAGCGCTTTTTTCTCTCCTCACCGTGGCTCCGGTCCCAAACAAACTGAAACATGATACAGCGTGCATCCATTGTGCAGTGTAACTGTGGGAAAGCATCAATACAGAGGAATCAGTAGTCATAGATTCCTTCGCGTACCACTAAAGAAAGCACGGTACCACCAGTGGTACTTTTACCATAGTTTGAGAACCACCGTTCAATCTGATAGGAGTATATCTGTATAGGGTAAATTATTTTAATAAAAGAATCATTTGGCAAATACACTTTTTCTCAAACTGAGACGAAAAGGATGGAAATCAATCTTATTTGTGTGTATGGAGTTGGAGTCAGGACACAGTTAACTTAGCTGGACTAAAAGTCTGGAAGCAGGATGAAGACAGCATGCCACACTCTGTCCACGGTTCCAAAATAAGCCCTGTAGGCTTCTGAGGTGGAGTCTGGGAAGGTTTTCTTTATTTCAAGGTTGAAGGGTTCAAACTTAATTTAATATAATTTTTCAACACTGGATTACAGAATGAAATGAAGTTGTAGTTTTTATGCTACATACAAAAAACAAACTTTTTATGGTGGAGTGTGGAGGAGGATGTGAGGTTGAGGACTCTCTCAGCCTGAGGAAAGAGGCTGCTCTGTAGTCTGGTGCTGTGACAGACTGGCAGCAGGGTGAACAGGCTGTGGCTGCGGTGGGTATTGTCTTTTAATGTCCTTTGGGCTCTTGCGCAGGCACCGAACATTTGTAGTCTCATTTAAAGAATGCCTCGTATTTGTTTGACAGACAATTTGTGAATTCATGGGGAGCAGTTTCTTGATGAACAATAATTTGTCCATCCTTCCCTCAATTCTGTGAAGCATATCTGGCTGCCTGTTTCTCCCTGCTTAAAGTCTTTATGCTAAGCTAGGCTAATCAAGGAATGACTCCAGAGGCCTGTACTACGAAGCAGGATTTGGTGTTAGCGAGGTAACTTCAGGGTTAACCCTTCAGGGTTTTCCGTCCTACAAAGCTGGATCACTTCTTATCGGGGTAGATCGCCATGGTAACTGATGCTGAACAGCTAACCTGCTCCGGAGCAGGTTATGTTCCAGATAAGAGATCATCTCATATAAAAAGCACCTCCTACTGACCAATCAAATCTCAGTGCGCAGATCGTATGGTAATGTTACACAAATACGGAGAAGTTACAGTCATAATCCAGAGTAAAAACAACACAGTTTAAACTGACAAAAGCAGGAAGGACAAAAGTCAATACGATATTTCAGATATGTACTCTACATCCATGGATATGTCAGATTGGAATTTAAACAACCGTTAGCTTTCAGTGTTGAACTATCCCTTTAAAGCTTATTTGAAATATCTTTACTCATTCTTTTCTAATGCATTTATTTTGGGGGCATATGAGGGTTTTTACATGTTGGCGGCGTTATGAAACTGTTTGGTTAATTATGGTGGCTGCTGTCTGCACTCAAACAGAGGGAGGCTTGATTACTGGAGAGGCTGTGTGTTTGGCTTCCACACAGCACTGAAGGAACACACACACTCACAAACACACACACACACACGCACACACACACACACACACACACACACACACACACACACACACACACACACACACACACAGTCCCGAGTCAACATGCCACTATTATCCATTTTGGTAAACACTTGAAAAACAGGTGATCACCCAATCTGCCACTGGTATTACACAAATCCACTTGTTAACTTCAGTGACGGGCTTTTGCTATACACGTCACAGTCAAATGAACCGAGCTGAACGTCTGTAAGTACAATACAAACACAGCTACTTTTGAAATTGTGGTTCTCTGAAGTAGAACTATAAGAAGTTTCAACCTCCCAACTTGATTTTTTTCTACATTTTCCTGGGCCATAAAAAAATATTTCAAAATAGTAATTTGGCTTTGGTCTGGACATTTACTAATGCCTAGCTTGCTGTCTTGTATTTGTGAGTCTTTTAGTGGTTTTCACACTAAATGACTGACCGGCGACAGGGGTCACACACTACAAGATCCTTCACCAGGATGATTCCCCGATGAGGTCTTCAAACTACGTTTTGTCACAAAAACACCCGCGAGAAATACACGGTAAATGACGCGAAACCATGCGCAAGACACGTGTTCACAAAATAGCCTGTTTCCGCCGGTTTCCACACTATTTTTTACTATTTATTCCTTGCTCTGTGTTGCAAATGCAAAACATACAGTAAGTTCCTATTCTTACAGGCCCCTTCCCCAGGATTCCCCTCAACCTGTGTCTTGTGCTCTCATTGGCTGTAGCTCGTGGCCTGAGTCCCCGACAGGTCCAGATATTTAGCATGCTAGATAGATATCTGGAATGTGTCTGCGAGGCAGATCACTTCTGGCTGTTCGGAATGGGCCGACGGTTTGGCCCCTGAAATTGCTGCTTGCAGAGTTGTTGAGACGCGCTCATCACTCGTTGACTCCGGGGAAGTGAAGAAGAGTTGTGTTGTAATATCCAGCATCCTGCAGCAAAAAGTGAACTTCAGTCAATGGCCCGCTGCGGACGACATGCTCAAAACATGAATCCCGCCCCCGCTGCTGCACGGAGCACTATCGCTTGTTTATTAATATCGAAGGTGTCTAAATTGCACCAACATCTGCACATCCATGGGGTCCCCTGCAATACATCTGCCAAGTGTGAAGTTAATCGGGTGAACGGTTCTCCAGATATGCAACAGACACACACAGATGTAGAGATTCCTTGCTTTATACTTAGATAAAGTGTGCCACCAATTTGGACTGCACATTGTAATCGATATGCACCGGCAATCTGCGTGTAATTAGCGACTGATTTACTAAGGCAGCAGCTCATTCAGTGACTGGCCGCCCTCTAAATGCATTCTGAGAGAGAGCAAAGGAGAGCTCACGAAGTGCAGTTCAGAAAGCTCAGACCAGAAATCTAAAAGCATTCATAATTAACGACATTCCAATACATTTACTAAGGACGCACTCCAAGTTTGAGAAAATGATCTAGTATTGATAAAAAATGCTTGTAATCTTTATTAGTAGAAATGTTTGCAATTATAGCAGTGGGAGTCATTAAACAAAAAGAGAAAATCAAGTATGTAGATGTTTTGTGATAAAAAAAGAGTGCTGCAGTGCAGCTCAGTGAACATCGAGCTTAAGTCTTGACAAACCTCTTAAACCTCTTAAAACATCTGTTTGTGCATTACAAATTTACCGCAGCAAATACAGGAACAATGAGGAAACTTTTAAAAGAACACATCGGGCAAGTGGTTAAATGGTGATGGTAATCTGTCACTGATAACATTTCATTTGTCTTAAGACTTAATGATCGCAATATTGAAAACTCGCTAAGTGCCATTTTTGGGTCGTAAGGCGAGATAATTATTTGCTGACTTATTTATTTTGTTTTGTTTTCTTATTTTTCTTAAAATGTTTTGTTGTTGCATCAGTGTCGATTGCGATAAACTGTAACGGACTGAGCACTTCCTTATCCTTATACATATACATACATAGATGCTTTGATATTTTCAACTACATATGTGATTGTGTACAATCATCTCTTTGAGTATATTATGTGCTATGTAAACTGTGTGTTAGGGATCTAAATCTGATGTTTAGTTATTGTGGCCACTGTGTGTTGATTTATTGTTGGTTTTGTCGGTGTTTGTGTTTAAAAGCATAATAAAAATATTGTGAAAAAAAAAAAAAAAGACTTAATGACTTCATTAATTGATCATAAAAATAGTTGTCATTAATTTTTTTGACCAGCAAATTGTTTTTACTCCAATAGATACAAGAAAATATAAATTTGGCAGAATGGACTTGGACTTATATAGCGCTTTTCTAGTCTTCCGACCACTCAAAGCGCTTTACACTACATGTCAGTATTCACCCATTCACACACACATTCATACACTGATGGCAGAGGCTACTAAGGTGCCAACTTTGCCCATCAGGATTTAATCTAAATACTCATTCACACACCGATGGCTATGCCTCCGGGAGCAATTTGGGGTTAAGTGTCTTGCTCAAGGACACATCGACATGTGACCCGGAGCAGCCGGGGATCGAACCACCGACCTTCCGATTGGTGGACAACCTGCTCTACCCTCTGAGCCACAGCCGCCCGTATATAGAATATTGCATTTAAAAGGTTGCTGTTGAGTGTCCGACTAATTTCCAGATACATTAACAGTCAAATGTGCTTTAGAGTACTTGTACATATTTCGGCCGGCAACAATAGGGAAAGGTATACGAATAGATCAACTCTTAACCTATACCCTGCTTAATTTGTAACAACAAATACATTTTGAAAGCAGTAGATAGACTCTTACGGCCCGTCCACACAGGGAACGTCAGCAGTGCGTGGCGGCTGCAGAACCTGTTGTTTTTTATTCCGGCGTCCGTGTTAACATGTTAGATCAGCTGATCGGCTGCATCTCTTCTAGAGATACGAGGTCTCGTCTATTTTTACAGCGAGCCGCGAGCCATGCGGTTCACAGCAGCAACAGAGTGTGAAAGTGATTTTTTGATTGTATATCGACATCACATCAGCAACATTACTACAGTTTCAATCTCTGTATCTGTAGAATATGTCACGGTCATGAAAAAAAGTAAAGATATATTTTTTAATCAACACTTCCTGCTTTCCTTTCAAAATAAAAGCCAAATGAAAGGCAAAGTCTATATAGAAAGAAAGGGCTAGCAGCAGCAGAAACGCTTCCGGTGTGGACAACCCACGCGTGGGACACGCAGCAATTTAGCAAGGCAGCCGCCATGCGCTGCTCACACGGGTGGTCTGGACAGTCCATTAGTGTTGTTGTTCAATGCATCAAATCCCATATAAATGAAAAACAGCAACTCTCAACTGCTCACTGTTTCTCTCTGAATTCTGTCCAACAAGCTTTTTTGTTGTACATTCACTCTATGTCTATAAAAAGAAGGTTAATTCAATGTTCCTGCTTTCCTATATTTTCCAAGGCAGAGAATGTTCTGCACAAAACTGCCCCTCTCAAACTGCATGAAGCCTTATAAATCTGGCTGAATGCACAATCAACAACATTTATCTCCTCCAGTCGTCTGCGTGACTTAAATGTACATGTATAAAGGCTCCAGGCAAGAATAAATGTGAACAGAAACTCAGAACGTGTCTGAAAGAAGGTGCAAAGAGCTCTCTTTCTTCACATGTAAGTCAAAGTCATACATTTTGAATATGTTTTCTCTTTTCCCCTTCATTTTAGTAAGTCTCATACCAGATCTGCAGTACATCTTCAGCACCATCTATCTCACTTTTCAGTAGTAAGGTTTTCTGCTGTTTGTCTTTGTTGTGGACCTTTGCATTATTTATAGCATCTGTTGGTACAATATTATGGAATCAGTTAGCAGTAGTAAGCTATTACACTGAAAAATGTGAATATCAAACCTCAATTTGTTATCATAATCCTATCAGTGAGAGACATGCAGAATTGCATCCATTACAATGAATTTGCTACGAGATTATTATTATTCATACTATTCCCCCAGTTCATGTTATAGGTGATGGCAAGATGATTTATAAGAAAGGAAAATAGATTTATTCTGTGCACATTTATTCTCACGTTTTTTAACTTTTGTGATGTGAGCCTTTATCTTGTGAAAGGAATGGTTGTTTGCAACAGTCGGGTAACATCCAGATAAAATACAATACAGTATCTACCACTGTCCAGATCCTATCCCAGTAGTTCTCAAACTATGGTACACGTACCAGTGGTGGTACGCGTGCTCTCTGTAGTGGTATGCGGAGGAATCTCTGACAAACGATTCCTCTGTATTGATGCTTTCCCACAGTTACGCTGCACAATGACGCATACACACACTGTATCATGTTTCAGTTTGTTTGGGACCGGAGCCACAGTGAAGAGAGAAAAAAAGCACTCCACAGCGTGACGCTACTAAACCTGAGGAGACGCACCCTATTTTTCCCTAAAAAGCGACACTGGGAACAACAAATCTGTGTTGAAGTCAGCAGGAGGAGAGTTAGTAGCGTTAGCTGTTAGCAGCCGGTGGGCAGCAGAGTCCTGACTGGCTAAATACCAGAAACATGAACGTTAACAGAGGTGCCATTGAGTTATTGTTATGAGGCGTTCATAGCGGTATCAAGTATAGATGCGCACCTCCTTCTGCGCGGTGATACGGTTGGCGGGTGTAGTTCGGTAGAGAGAAAATAGTTCTTTCATGAAACTGCTCACCACAAGGTCTGTGGATTATCTTGAGTAACCAAGTCATGATTTCTGGAAAGAGACGTTGAGAGAAGCCAGACATGTCTACAGCCGATTGGGTGACACTTCGTCGCTGGATTTGTCAAAGTAACCCCTTTCATATTACACATAGTCATTTGATCCATTGTTAAAGGGGACATAATCATGCTCATCTGCAGGGTCATACTTGTATTATGGGTATCTACTAGAACATGTTTACATGCTTTAATGTTCAAACAGCACTTTATTTTTCTCATACTGTCTGTCTGAATATACTTGTATTCACCCTCTATCAGAAACGCTCCGTTTTAGCGCATTTCAACGCAATGGCAACGGAATTGCGTTGCTAGGCAACAGTTGGGGTCCATGTTTACTTCCTGTCAGCTGATGTTGTTAACATACACTGCAACAGGAAAAAAACTGGAACACATTTAGGATGTTTACGCTTCAAACTGTGAAATTGTCTAAATATTGTAGATTTGTGACATCACAAATGTACAGAAATCCTGACGGCTTGTTTCAAACGCGCAGTTCCTGAATACGGGCTGTGTGTATTTATCTGTGGACTGAGTGTTTTGATACTTTCACAGTATTTATATATCACTTAAACCTGCTTTATAATATAAAAGACATGAAAATCTCACTTTTTACAATATGGGACCTTTAATATAAAAATGTTTACTTTAAAGTCCCAAACTGTGTCAAATTTCTATTTTAAATGATCATGAGTATCTCTCATTCTGTATTGTCGGATGGCAAATCAAATCATACAAAATCAACTGTGTTGTAGTTGAATATTGTAACACTAGTTGCCACATATGGTGTATACATCTCTTCAGCAAAGTGCACACTTCATTCCACACAGTCCACAATACAGTTTGTGCACATACTGTACAAATCCTGCCCCAGCCCCCGACCTCACACGAAGACACAGCATGGATTTATATAAACGTCCAGTCTCATCCACACTCCTCCATCCACTCTGTGATAATCCCCTTCAGTGCCCCTCCAGTGCCCGGTAGACTAATGATGAAATAAACCCGGAGCTTAGCATCACACAGACCTGAACTAAGATGACCTGACTCAGATGATGCAGGGCAAGCATAATTCCTGTGGCATCCATCCAACATCTACTTAACTGTATAACAGTGTCCAGAAAGCCCAAACTATTTACTCTTCAACGTTTCTTTCCCTCATGCACATTACAGTGATTTATGAACTGTGCAGTTTGAATACCACTCGCTTAAGTAAAGCAGATTATAAAAAGGGCTTGTTAAGGGGTTGTATTCCCCCACTGCAGAGATTTTGGATCTTCAGAATTGCAATCATTTAGGGATAATTTCAAATCTGCATGCTTGAACAAGCATCCAGTAGAGGTTTTTAAGAGTTTCAGGAGTTCTATAGACAAAATAATGATCTGTAATGGAAAAGGGTGCTAAGTAAAAGTCAAGTTAGGAAATGAAAAGTAGAATGCATGAAGGACATGCTAAAGCTGTAAACATGACTCTTTAGACAGTGTGTAATGGTTCCAAGCTGGATAAAGACAGCTAATTACCATGCAGCTTTAGAGCAGTGGTAATGAAACCTCAAAAGGACGTACCGAAAAAGTCTTGAAAGAACACGTAAAACCGTCGTTCAAATTAAAGCCGGTACTCTGTGCTTGAGTCTCAAAGCCTAAAGAGTCCTCTCAGAAAGTTAGAAGTGTTTACAGAGAGCGTCAACATAACAGTGTGCCCAAAAATGTAACAAAACCACTCAACTTGATGAAATTCTGCCTCACATACGAGAGCTTTCAGCACTTCTAATGAGTAGCATTCCCTAATGTTTAATTTCTGTCACATGATTCATTGACATCAGATAGTAGTCGTAACAAACTCATTTGGATCACAGACATGGAGATAAGAATGTATCCTGTCTTACTGCCATATAGTATATTATCAGATTATTATTACTAGAAATATGTAACAACATTTTTATAAAAACATCATAGATCATAAAAGTAAAATACCTCGTTGTTTAACTGCACGGCACCCACTGCATCACGGGCTAAATCATGCCATCTGTAAGCTTTAACTAACGGCTAACGACGACAACAACAACTCCTTTCAACACAGATAAATGGATAAATACTCACAGAAAACTTACATTGTTGGATTTATTACTTTATGAAGTTTCTGAAAAAAACACTGTTGTTCCGAGCTGGATTACAAAAGGTCCGAAAGAAATACGATTCATTAGAAAGCTACGGTGGTGACGAAGCAGCTGCAAGTTAAAGTAAGTCTCAGCAACGCAGCGTTCCGGTGATATTCTAAAAACATTAACTAGAGTATGTTTACGACAGCGTCGACCTCAGCAGGTTAAGAACTGTGCTTGAGTACATGTACTTAGTTAATGAGAATATGCATACTGTTAAAGTGGCAGTAGGCAGTATGTTTTTGGCATCATTGGGCAAAAATTCCATAATAACCTTCAGCATATTGTAATTCAAGTGTTCTGAGAGATAACTAGACTTTTGCACCTCAACATGGCTCTGTTTTCAGGGTTTAGAAAATGTAGCCCGTGACGGGAGACTTTGACCAATCACAGGTCATTTTATTGAGAGAGCGTTCCTATTGGCTGTGCTGCAGTCAAGTGACCGGAACTTGGCGATCCTTCACCAGATTTCACAATGGTGGCTGCGTCACAAACTTTCTCATTTTACAGCTAAACCGTGCACTACAAGATGATTCTGAGAACATTTGAGGAGAGAAATAGGCATTAACGTAACATAATATTGATTCATATTTGATCAGCACGGCCTAGTTTGACTGTTTGGTCGGAGTTCGCGAGTGACTGACAGCCGGCTCTCATAGACGGCAGCTGGACAGCAGACCTCAGATCAGCTCTTACTGCTTGTTTTCCTCCGGTCTGTGAAATCCTACAGATTCCGTTAGGAGCACTGGAGGACACAGAGGAACATGATTTTTTTCAGGTTACCTGTTTCATGTACTACTGTCACGATATAGCGACCGTTTTATAAAAATAACTTTTTTTAATCATATTTGCTCCAACTCGCCTACTTCAGCTTTAACTGAAGCAGAAGCAGAACAACAGCAAATTCAGTTTAGTCATAATGTCTGCTTTCTAAAAGTGCTGGCAGTCTTTTAACTCTTGGAAATTTGTTTAGTGATGCAGCTCTCCAAAAGGTTGGTGGACTTTCCCTTTAACTAATGAGCTACCAGTTCTAGGTATTTCACCAGACATTATTCCACTTATTGATGGCGGAACTCGAGACAACCTTTTCAAATAAAGGTTATCAATCAAATTAGCCCTCTGCTTTTGATTCAGTGGCTGCAGTCTGTGTGTGTGTGTGTGTGTGTGTGTGTGTGTGTGTGTGTGTGCGTGTGTGCGTGTGTGTGCGTGCGTACTTCCTAGCATTGTTAATTCACTTTGACAAGGATGTGAAATGAGCACTGTATCTGCATATGTGTGTGTACAGAAGGTTGCATGTGTATTCTGCATGCAAGGTAAGAAAATTAGGTACATGTGTGTGTGTGTGTGTATGTTTGTGTGTAAGTGTGCGTATCAAATGGGATTTGTTACACTGTAAGCAGTGACCAGTGGAGTGAAAAGGAAAAAGGCTCTCAACATTGATCACTGCAAGACTCAATTGTGTGTGTGAATGTGTGCGTGTGTTTGTGTGTGTGTGTGTGTGTGTGTGTGTGTGTACGGGGCGGAGAGATATGGCCAAGGTTAATTATCAGAGAAAGCATTTTGCAAATGTGTGTGTGGGCGGGTGGGTGGGTGTTATTGCAGGCAATGAAGCTGAGAGTTGAGTGCAGATTTGTATTCAAAAGCTGCTGTAACTCCTCTCCTCTTCCACACACACACAAGGTTTGTTTTTAAATGTATTTAGTTCGAAAAGACATAACAGGTGAGGAAATACGAGACATAAAACAGACATTGGGTGACATGACGGGTAAGAGTAACAGAAAAGTAATAATCTGTGGTTGGTACTTTGATATGGGTTTGTGTGTGTGTGTGTGTGTGTGTGTGTGTGAGAGAGAAGATGTACGTCTGTTTTTTTAGAAAAAGAGAGAAAAAAAGTAAATAAAAATAAACATAAAAGGGGGGTATGGGTATATATATATTTGCGTGGGGTGAGAGTTTTTTATTTATTTATTTATAAACTGATTTCATTTTTTTCCCCTTTTGTCCTTTCTCCTTCCTTCCTCCCCTTCTCCCCCATTTCTGTTTATTGAAAATATTACTGTATGAATAGTAGAGCAGAGAGAGAGAGTGGGAAAAAGAGACAGAGAAAAGTGGTGATGATAATGGTGTAGTGTAAAGCATATGTTGTACTAGTATTTACAGAAAAAAAGATAAAATAATATTACAACGGTAACCAGGTTTAACCAGATAAAATAGAAACACAATTAAATCATAAGTACACATGTTGATGGCAGAAGTAGACAATGGACAGTTGAGTGGACAAATGGTAGGTGAGTAAATATGAAAGTAATAAATAAATATAGTATATATAGTCGTATGTCTGTTTTTTCTTGCTATTAAGAGAAACCCAATGGAGGTAGTAGATAAATAAAATAGCAAAAATATTGAATATTACAAACTATATACTGTCGATATGTATACATGTGTATGTATATATACATATATATACAGTATATGTATATGTTTGTATACACACACACAAATGCACGCACAAAAAAACTTAAAATAAGTGCAGTGAGGATTGCTTAAGGATTGATTTTATAACTGCATGAGTCGGAGTTTGGGTTTATATGTCATTGAGAATGTATTGTTGCAGATTCTGGTCCAGGTGTAAACGTCTATTGTTGTGGATAAATCGTTTTTCCATTGTGCAGTGTGGGAGAGCTATTGTTTGGCAAGTGCTGATGAATTTGTACAGTGTGGAGGAGGTGTTATTGACTGGAATTATTTTTTACAATCGTTAGTTGTGATGTTTTAGTGTTGTCTTGATTTAGGTTAAACTTGTGTGTTATGACTGATTGGAGTTGTAGATACTGGAAATAAGATTTGTTGTCTTTTCTGTACTTTTGAGTTAAGTCTTTGAAGGGGATGCAGGCTAAGTTTTGAGTTATGCCTTGAAGCTATGTCTTTCCAGAATTGTTGTTATTCTATATCTAACCAAATAATAACCAATTGGATCCATCCAACAGAACAGACCCACCGACTGTACTTTTCTTGTTTTCCAAACACTTTTCCATTTGTTGGCCGCTCAGAGTCGATCATGGTTCTTAACTGTGAGCTGTGTGCGTCCGGCGTTGCCTGTCGAAGGTGTACATTTTATTTTGGGCAACGGCTTGGCTGGTAGCCGAGTTTGGACCGACACTCCTCCCGCACCTGTAGTTACATCTTGTCCAACTGATTTGCTGTTCTTGCATAATGATCAGAAAATGGGTTCCTGTAGGTGAGGATGGTGTGAAAAATGTTTTCTAAGATGGTGGTACCAACTAAGTTTTGTTCCCTTGTCTTGAAAGTGGCACATGACGAGTGTGGATACTTTAGTTTCCGGAAAGCATACCTGAACATGCTTAATAATTTCTTTTGGCCACATGTCAAAAGGGATGTGTCCGCATACATTAATACCATAAATCATATGTGCCAGCTAACGGTAAAAAACCTAATCAGAGGGTCAAGCCTGCACCGCTGCATTCTATCCCAGCTGTGAGTGAACCATTTACCCACCTCATTGTGGACTGCGTGGATCCGTTGCCGTGTTCCAAGTCTGGTTGTAAATATCTGCTTACGGTGATGTGGCAGACCAATAGGTATCAAGCTGCCCATCTGTTGAGGTTGATTACGACTAAGGCTGTGGTTAAGGCGTTGTCATAGTTCATATCCATATTTGGTATCCCTAAAGTGATCCAAAGGTCAAACTTTTTGGGCAGGTGTTGAATCTGTTGCACGTTAAACAGAACCAATCTTCGGCTGACGATGCGCAAAGCCAAGAGGCCTTGGAAAGGTTCCACCACACTCTTATGTCTCTTCTACTTGCATACTGTACTGAGCTAGATAGAGACTGGGAGGAGGGGCTTCCATGGCTGACGTTGGCTGCGAGGGAGGCTGTACAAGAAAGTAAAGGCTTCAGCCCTAATGAGTTGGTCTTTGGACATTGTGGTCCCTTCGCAGTGCCGAAAGATGTCTGTGTTGACAATGAGTCGTCAAGGAGCCTAATTGATTATGTGAATGGATTCAGACATTGTTTGTTTGTTGCTGAAAGTATGGCACAGGAAAAGTGTGTCTCAAAGTAAGATGAAAAAACTGTGTGACCGTCGAACCAGGTTTTGGCACATGTGCTTATTGTTGGTTCGCCATTTCAGGCGAAGTACACAGGTCCATACACTGTCACTGAGAAAATGTCTGATTTGAAATATGTCATAGCAACACCAGATGTCAGACCAAATGTCTTTGTCATGTGAATCTCCTGAAACCATACTGCAGGCGTGTGGTTGACACAGACCCGGGTCAGGAGGTGAAGGATGGTGTGCATCCAGTTCTTACTGCGACTTCGGAGGTTTCAGTGCGTGAAGGAGATGGAGTGCCGGAGCCTGACGATAGTCTGCTGTATGGGCATTTGAAAAATTCAGAATCACTTTGTCATTTGGGCAAGGTTGTTGGCTCATGTGTCGTGAGTCAAAACATGATCAATTGGAGAGTCGGTACACAAGCCTCCACGTTTGTTTTGGTGACATTCCTTCCCAAACTGATTGGGCTGGGCATGATATTGATGTTGGAGATGAGAAGCCGATTAAGCAACACTTTGCTAACCACTAAACATGGTTATTGGGTTATTACTTTCCGTGTGTTTTGGTGCCCAAGCAGGTTGGAACACCTAGATTCTGCACTGATATGAGGAAAGTAAATAATAAGACAAAATCTGAATCAATTCCTTTGCCACATATGGATGATTGTAGATCAGGTGGGGTCTGCCAAGTTTGTTAGCAAATTTGATTTGCTTAAAGGTTATTGGCAGGTAACTTTGTCCAAGCACGCACAAGAAATATCTGCATTTATCACACCGTTTGGTCTATATTTCTACATGGTGATACCATTTGGGGTAAATAATGCCCCCGCAGCATTTCAGCATTTGATGAACCGTGTAGTGTCTGCGTTAAAAGGTTGCGCTGTATATCTTGATGATTTGGTCATTTACAGAGTGTGACCTCATTCTCTGCTCAGGTGGACATTACTCCACTATATCTTTACAAAACATAGATTGGCATAGATGCTCAAAGTATCTTATAATGTAAAGTATTAAATGTTTTTTAATCATCAGCAGCATCATGATTTCTCAACATGATCATTTTTTAGATATAAATACAAGACAACCAGGATAGCTTGGCTTATTTTTCCGACAGTCTGGAAGCTTTATTGAACTTGCCTGCTCTTATTTACTCCAGGTCATTCTGTTTTTCAATGGCAACAGTATATGTCAGGATAAAAGGAAAGTCTAAAATGGGACAATTAGTGTGTCGTGTGTGTGTGCTTTGACATCATGCTTTTAGGCCGGGAACAAGGTTTTTGTGAGTGTGTATATGTTGTATTGTGTGGACCCGGCCTTGCAGGAGATGAATCACACAACACAACAGATCAAAAGAGAGGTAGAGTCAGCTGGTAGCCAAAAATAAGAGTCGCTTTATTTTAAAAGGTGACAGGAAAGGCGCAGGTGTAAGTATAGCTGAGGTACTGCTGGGTCAGGGTGCCTCAGGGCTCAAACACAGGTCTGCCCTGCTGAGAGAAAGAGGTGGAGAGAGGGAGGACACATGAGGGACGGGGGGTCTCAGTTTGTTCTTTAGGGGCTGGGTCAGGTGAGACAGTTACATGTTCGGCCAAATGTGTCTGTAGAGTACTACATTTCTACCTACGTGTACTGTAAAATAAGGTGAATAAAGCACCATGCTTCCTTTTTCCACATTCTTGACACTGTGAATGTCAGCTAATAATAATGAAATTTGTAGTATTATGCCAATGTGTAAGTATTGCAATTAAATGCAATTAAATTACCCCTAAATTTAGATTGAACCTCCCCAATGGATATTAGAAAGAATGCAAGTTTAAGGCACTTCCACATTGGCTTCACTTCCACTGGCTGCAGATCTCTTTAGTTGTCAGGGTCATAATCAAGGCCAAGCATGAGGAATACACACTCACTCCTCAGGACAGTACTTGTTGACAAAATTCTGCTTTCCTTATTTCTTTTTAACATGGGTAATATAATTTCTGAAATTTTAAATCCTCTCTGCGCATCTTCCTTGCTCTCACTCTCTCCTTCTCCCTCTTTTTGTCTCTCTCTCTGTCAGTAATGAGTTTAGCCTCAGTTTCAGGGTTAAAACTTGTAGTAAGTGTGAAAAATTTAATTTATTGTAATTGTTTATTCTCCTATCCAACTCTTAAGCTAATGGGGTTGGTACTATCAGTATTTGCCCGAATAACCTCTTCTCTTTGGCAAACAACCAGAACTATTATTCATTTTACAACTGTAGCCCATTATACACAGTGAACAAAATAGTAAGTCATGTTCCCAATGCTGGATTGTGTAACCTCTTTCCCCCCCTGCGCCTTTGCCTCTTAGAATTCAAGTGGTCCCAATGGTTGAAGTTTGTTATTAGTTTTATTGGAAAGCCAATAGTTGATGGACTTATTAGGGCCCGAGCAAGAAAGTGCCAGGAAACCTATTGTATTTCTAAGGATTATTATTATTTTCTGCTGCGAGATCGCATTTTTGAGGCGATTAGGATACATGAAAACTCATGAAAATTGGAATACGCATCAGAACTGGCGAAAATTGCAAAGTTACGTAGTGATTGGGCTCTGGCGTCGCCAGCAAGTTCCATAGCGCCCCCCCAAATGCAGGCAAAGGTTGAGAAAGAATTACTCCGATCATCACGAAATTCGAGTAGCTCATTGCACACATCTGAAAGAGCGTATTAAATATTTTTTAGATTTTTTCAGTCAACAGGGAGTCAGCCATCTTGGATTTCGTGCGTTGATTTAAAATTGAAACTGTTACTAGCAGTGTCCGACTTTCATGGAAATGCACGGCAGCGGGTACCCCCGACTTGCGCAAAGGGGCGAGGACCCTTTAAACGCTGCTTGCAGCTTTAATTATTTTTTATTTCCATCTTTCTTGCTGAGTGCCCTGAGTGTTAGAGTTGAATACTGTGAATCGATGTGCCGGTATTTAACCGGAATTTCTGCAAAGTCTACTCCCGTATAATTTTGTAAGAGGTTTTACTCTTATTTTTTATTTTTATTTTACTTCTCGATAATTGTTACTGCCATATTTATGTCCAATGGGATGGATGGTAGAGACGGAAACAATTGATAATGTCAATCCTAAGAAAGCGCATTACATTGTCTTTGAGGAAGGACAAACAAACATGTAGCCTTGGGTCTCAGTTTGGAATTGTTCTACTAAAGATATGACTACATAATCTAACAAATATTAACAAAAATCAAACAGTGTTTTGGGATTATTAATCTGCAGTCCTGTGTTTAAAATCAAACTTGATTTAGGATTAAAAATCCCAGTTAATACGTCCAGATTTGGGAAATCTTATTCGTTGGATTTTCTGGTGATGCAATTAGAGCTTCTGCACGTGGCACTCTCCTCATGGTAACTATTGTTATTCATAACAAACATATCTTCCTTTAAACATATCTACTAGACACAGAGTTTTTTAGGAGAAAAAAAATATAGTATAAAATATTAAACAGGGCTATGTGAATCAAATTTTAATCAAGGGTAACATTCTGGATTATTAACTTAGTTAAGGCAGGGGGAAGGATCAAGCTTTCTGTGACTTTAACCACAGCAGTACAATCACATACTGTACACTCAATTCTTTCCAGGACATAAAACTACATTTTGCACCTCCACATGTCTGTCCTCTCACCCCCCTTCCTTCTCATCTCTCTTCCTTTTTCTTCTTTTTCTACTTTTGGGCTGGTGAGACAAGGTTTGCAACATTGATGGAAGTTTGAAAACATCGACCACGGGCTTTTGAAGCGGCAGCGAGAGCCTCTTCTGCCTCCCCCTCTCTCTTCTTTCTCCTCTCTGCTGCTGCTGCTGCTGCTCGTGAACTGATAAATGTTGCATAGAGCTTGCTGGACAGATCCTTCTCCTAATCCTCTGGTCAATACAACAACTCTCCATTCGCTTGGTTTGAAAGTTCCATCCCCTGTCAGCTCTCTCTCTCTCTCTCCATGCTGAAAAGTAAAGCAGAGCTAAGCAGTGTTGGCCCACAGACCAATGACATGACTCTCATCCCCAATCAGATGACAGGGGGATTTCCAATGTTTTGTAAGAAGTGTTACTCATCTTTTTTTTATTAATATTATTTTACCCCTCAATTTCTTTTTAGATGGCCTCATTCATGTTCTATGGATGGATGGTAGTGGGAAAGATGTTTAAAGCTGCAGTAGGCAGTATATTTTTGGTATCATTGGGCAAAAATTCCATAATAACCTTTCAGCATATTGTAATTCATGTTTTCTGAGAGAAAACTATACTTCTGCTCCTCCTCATGGCTCTGTTTTCAGGCTTTAAAAAAATCCCATTGGCTGTGCTCCGGTCAAGTGACCGGAACTTGGCGTTCCTTCACCAGATTTCACAATGGCGGCGGCGTCAAAACTTTCTAATTTTACAGCTAAACCGTACGCTACAAGATGATTCTGAAAACATTTGAGGAGAGAAATAGGCATTAACGTAACAGAATATTGACTCATATTTGATCAGCGCCGCCTAGTTTGACCGTTTGGTCGTGGTTCGCGAGTGATTGACAGCCGGCTCTCATAGACGGCAGCTGGACAGAGGACCTCAGATCGGCTCTTACTGCTTGTTTTCCTCCGGTCTGTGAAATTTTGCAGATGCCGTTAGGAGCACTGGAGGACACAGAGGCACATGATTTTTTTTCCAGGTTACCTGTTTCATGTACTACTGTCACGATATAGCGTCCGTTTTATAAAAAAATAACTTTTTTTAATCATATTTGCTGCAATCGCGCCTACTTCAGCTTTAAGTCATTGTTAAAGTTAAAGGTATAATATGCAGCATTTTCCTAAAAAGCAATGTATAGAGTCACTTGTTAGCACGAGTGTCACAGGTTCAAACCCAGATTGGGGCCTTTTCTGTGTGGAGTTTGCATGCTCTCCCCGTGTTAGAGTGGGTTTTCTCCGGGGTCTCAGGTTTCCTCCCACAGTCTAAATTGTCCGTAGGTGTGAATGGTTGTCTGTCTCTATGTGTGAGCCCTGTGATAGTCTGGCGACCTGTCCAGGGTGTACCCCGTCTTCGCCCAATGTCAGCTGGGATCGGCTCCAGCCCCCCCCCACCTCCCTCCATGTGACCCCAAATGGGATAAGCGGTTACAGATAATGGATGGATATCACTTATATGGAGTGATTATGAAACTATCCAATCACATACAGCTACCTCTAAGAGGGAACATTAGTGGGGAATTTTGCCAGCTCGAGGTCCTGAGGGAAACAAGGGCAGCGAGGACAGTGGCTGCTACAAACGAGGACAGTGTGCTTGCTTGTTGGGGGACACCGTATTCATTACTGAACTTTAAGAAAACTGGTTGTCACGACACATGTAGTGCTGGTAAAATGACTTTAGGTCCAGGGGATTTAATTACCACTAAGCCTTATCGCCGTACCAGCTACTATCAGGCTATATATATATCGGAGAAATGCCTACGGCTGTCAATCGGCAAGAAAAGGATGCAGACCCTACTGGAAAACCCAGAGGAGCCCGAACAACTTTCTGGCATCGCTCCACCCGTTTCCTACCGATTTGCTCGACTGGGTGGCTGGACCAGCTCGTTCAGGTCCGCTCTGGTCCTCTTTTTGTGTCCACAGCAATGAAAAGTTGCTCTGTGCATTCATCTGCAGCACACCAATGTCTCCCCACTCTCTTTGTCTCTTTTTTTCCTCCTCCTATCTTGCTAATACTTGCAGTATTTCTTAATGACATCACACTCATGTGCAAATCAAGGATATGTGCTATTACACGTAATTACATGCATGTAATTACATTCTACATTGCCGTTGTATTCATGGATGTGGGAGGTGGAAGCTTGCATAATTGTACCAGCTTGTGGTTTTTCCGAATTTCAACAGCCAGATTTGCTAAAATATAACGAGTAGAAATTTGTTCAAAGAGTGAATATATCCAAAGAACACACATTCACTGTACTGGAACAACATTAAAAATGCCCAAAATGGGTAAAAGAATAAATAACGACCGAAAGCCCTCAGAAGAGGAAGTGTAGCGCAAGATAAAAAATGAAATACAAACAGTGGGATCACTCATCTTCTATAACCTCCAGCTGTGTTTGTGTGGATGGGGATTAAGGAGACAAGATTGGGGAGGAGAGGACAAGAGGAAAGAGAAATGTTTTCCCAAAAAAAAAAATTGATGAGAGGGTGTTTATCACTTTTCGATTTTATTGACTTGAGTCTATGAAACCAAGGGCAATGGGCAATGCTGCTGATGTGGGAAATCAGACTGTGCCTGTACTTGCACCTATACTGTATGTGTCCACATCTAACACACACTCTGTATATAAGAATATTTTGTACAAAAACTATTAAGTACTTCTCTTTATTTTCAGTATTAACTCTTTAACATGCAGCTAAACTTTGACACAAGCTTGCAAGCTGCACGCACAGCTGTTGTGTTCACTGTCTGCTGATCAACATGTAAACCAACATGAAGCAGAAGTTCAGTGACCAAGCAGCGTGTTTTGGAGTTGGTTTAATACTGAATATTAAGGGGAGAAATGTTGCTTTATTTTAGCTTTTTTTCAGCGATAACATGCTTATACTGTATGAAACACCACACACCACTTAATCTGTGAAGTTGTTCCCAATTCCTCCGAATTAATCGATTCCTCTGTATTGATGCTTTCCCACAGTTACGCTGCACAAGGACGCATTGAACGCTGTATCATGTTTCAGTTCATTTGGGACCGGAGCCATGGTGGAGAAAAAAAAGCGCTCAACAGGGTGGCGCTACTAAAACTGAGGGGTGCACTTTATTTTTCCCCGATAAAGCGACACCATGAACAACAAATCTATGTTGATATCAGCAGGAGGAGAGTTAGTAACGTTAGCTGTTAGCAGCCGGTGGGCAGCACAGTCCTGACTGGCTAAATACCGGTGATACGTTAACGGAGGTGCCATCGCGTTATTGTTATGAGGCGTTCAAAGTCGGCTTAGGAAAAATGACTATTGGGTGAAGGTAAATTACAACGTTATCATGATGTGTTCATATGTAATCTCGTAAAATTTAGTTTTTAGTGAGAAACTTGAATAAATCCAGTTGATAGGAGATGTTTTCACATCAATATAAAATAGATAATAGTGAGATAATTATTACCTGTTTGTGTGTTTTTATGCAAACAGCCACTATAGATGACAACAACAAAGTACAGGACAGTACTCTGTACAGTAGGCTACCCTCCCTGCCCCCGAAAAATAGGTCTTTTTGGACATACAGTGCATGTTTTTATATGTTGGCATGCTGGGGGATTCTCTGTTTTGTTAATGGAAACACTACTACCCAAAACAGTCAGTCCTGTACGGTTCAAAAACTCCTGCATATAATGTCATTTTCTTAATAATATGCTGTTTGGAGTGATTTTCAGTACAACGGGCAACAATCTAGGTTTCTCATGTGGCCCCCCGGAAAAATAATTGCACCCCCCCGGTCATAATGGTGGTACTTGGAGAGTAAATATTTTCTGAGGTGGTACGTGGTGTAAAAAGTTTGAGAACCCCTGCATTAGGGGACAGAAAGCTAGTCCTGACACAGTTAACCATACATTTTAGGTTGGTTACGACATGGTTTTTGGTAAATCTTAAAGTCAGGGTTGGGATTAAGTACGTAATAGCTTGGATTAAGGGAAGTCTCCAGGGAATGAATAAATCAATGACATGAGTGACAGAAATAAATTTGTGGTGTGTCTTTGCCTGCGTGTTTGTACACGTAACAAAGACATTGACTGAGTGGTTCTAATCATTCAAATGTAATCAGTCAGCGTTTCAGTTGAAACACACATTCAGACACTTAAAAACACAAAGCAGCATTCATTAGAGTGCAAACCTCCACCAACCTCTTGGGAGCATAATGTGTGCAACACATTTAGTTTCTCTACAAGCAACAGGTCATGACATAAATTCAATTGAAAATTGGCATGTTGATGGTACAGCAAAGTCGTGGGGTTTCCTCTAGCAAATTTCAAACCAATCTGGTCATTAGTTAAAGGTCCCATATTGAAAAAAATTTTTCATGGCTTTTATATTATAAAGTAGGTTTAAGTTCTTTATAAATACTTTGAAAGTATTGAAACACTTAATCCACAGAGAAATACACACAGCTCGTATTCAGAAACTGAGCTTTTGAAACAAGCCGTCAGGATTTCTGTCCATTTGTGATGTCAAATCTACAATATTTAGACCATTTTAAAGTTTTAAACGTAAACATTCTAAATGGGTCCCAGTTTATTTCCTGTTGACATATCAGCTGACAGGAAGTGAACATGGATCCAAGCTGTGTCCTAGCAACGCAATTCTGTTTCAATTCAATTGAAATGTACTAAAA
This sequence comes from Sebastes umbrosus, assembly GCF_015220745.1. Taxonomy (NCBI): domain Eukaryota; kingdom Metazoa; phylum Chordata; class Actinopteri; order Perciformes; family Sebastidae; genus Sebastes; species Sebastes umbrosus. Next base: position 32,888,558 of record NC_051273.1, read on the forward strand.
CGACAGAGGGTAAATACATGTATATTCAAGCAGACAGCATGAGGAAAATAAAGGTTTTTTTAAACATTAAAGTATTTAAACATGTTCTAGTAGAAACCCAAAATACAAGTATGGGCCTGAAAATGAGCATGATATGTCCCCTTTAAGATATATGTTAATCAAAGACAGATGAATGGATGGACAGAGGTGATCATGTGACCTCCTTGGCAGAGTTAGTGGGTCTGAATTAAGTCCATTGCCACATTAAATACAGCACAAACTGCACAAAGAGACGATGGACTGTGAAGGAAAGACGGAGAATGTCTCTTAAAGAATATCTCTTCAAGTCTTTTGTGTGTGTGTCTTTTTAAACTCAGTATTTCGTCTCGCTGCTTTCTTTACAAGACAGAATTACCACTCCATGGTGTGAGAGCCATAAAGAGGCGGGTGAATGTAAATGCAACCAGGATAATGGGGGTGTGATGGGCAGTGCTGAACATTTTACTGCCTGTTAGTACCTGTTACATGTTGCTTTTATTCATCTATCCCCCTACTTTATAGGGAGGAACACTTAAACGGGGAGACTGCTTGATTTAAAACTGCCTAGCCTAATGGCGTTTTCTACTGTCCAAATTTGAGAGTGTAAACAGTGTGAACTCTCCCCGAGGACTCTGGCTGAAGGACCAGGTTGAAATATGCTTTGTCTGCAGAAATGTAAAATGTGAAACATCTTCTTAGGAGAGGGCTGTTTTTGTCAGTCCACATAATGGGTGTCTGAGCTTTTACTGTATATCAAAATGAGCTTTATTGTATTGCATTGGTAACTTGCTAAAAGTTGCCCCCCACCCCCCACCCCCCACCCCCTCCAGGAGTTAAATACATTATCAAAAGAATTGTAGCTGTGCTCTTTCCAGCTTTGACTGATTCACATATACACCTGCAGCCATCGGACCAACATCAAAGGCTTATGTGGATAGCTTTTAGTGTGTTTTGTGATAAATTGGTTCATGGTTATGCATTATGAAGGAAAATGTGCTACCTTTCATTTATTAGCTCTTCTATGAAACACACAGTGGCTGGAATATTGTTTAAAACTGGATGGAACATCTTGTTATGTTTGCCATCAAATTTTGCAGATGCTAATTTTACTTGTTCTAATGTGCTGTTTGGATTTATTTTTCCATAGGGCATGCTACCTAAGAATTTCACTTAAAGTGAAATAAAAATGACAATTAAGTCAGATTACAGTGAGTTTCTTATACATTAAAAAAAACTAGATTTGTAACAATTGGTTTAATATAATTTATGTTAAAGAAGGCAAGAGATACTTTGACAGTTAACTGTTTTGTAGTAAAAGAAATAAAATAAATATATTCAAAGGTTATTCTCAGATTTTCAAGTATTACGCTTCATCCATACTTGGAACGTCAGGAGCGCGTGGCGGCTGCGTTGCGTGGCGGCTGCGTTGCGTGGCAGCTGCGTGAGGTTAAAAAACATGTGGTAATTTGTAAATAATAGTAATAATCCACAATTAAAACCCCGTACTATATTCATTCATGGAGCTCTCCAAGTCACTGCATGATCTACAGCACTGTCCGGCACATATTTCAGAATAAAAGCCTTGAGTTAACAAATTAAGGAATTCTGTCCACAGAAAAAAATGCCTGAGGGCTTTTATTTTTTAAATGAAAGCAGGAAGTGTTGATTTAAAAACAAGTCTTTACTTTTTTTCATCTCCATAACATTTTTTACAGATAAAGACATTGAAACTGTTGTAATCTTGCTGGCATGATGTCAATATACAGTCAATAGATCACCTTCACTGTCTGTGACATATTCTACAGATGTCTAGACATTGAAACTGTAGTAATGTTGCTGGTATGATGTCAATATACTGCCAAAAGATCACTTTCAATGGCTGTTGTTTCTGTGAACCGTGCGGCTCGCGTTAAACAGGCGAGACCGCGAGTCTCTAGAAGTGAGACGCCCGTCTCACGTGGGCTGTGTGGCTGCTATAACCTGTTAACACGGACGCTGAAATAAAAAAAACAATTGGTAACGCAGCCGCCACGTGCTGCTGACGTTCTCGGTGTGGACGAGGCTTTAGGCGTTGCCCACCTTTCACGAGAGGTCATGGCACGCTGACAGGAGGTGCTGGAATTGAGTGGAATAAAAGCAGATCAAGCATATCCTTCAAAAAGTGAGACTATGTGACTTTTGAAAGAAGAAAGAACACATTCTTTCTCCCACAAAAGAAAAGTTAATTTCCTAAGCAACAAAACACGCCGTTAATCAATTCAATACACTCAGGAGCAAATTCACAAAGAATGGATTGTAACCGCTAATAGCAACATGAATTACGCATAATTTGCAACCGCTATATCCGCCCCGTCTCAAGGTCCGATTTACAAAATCTAGTGCTAATGATATTAGAGAGCAAACACTCCCAAAATGTTTTGCAGCTGAGTGCAGTGCGTCGGTTGTGAAGTGTGAGAGTCAGCAGACGGGGCCCTGACACAAGGAGTTGAATCGGGCCAGGCTTGGCTATATAGATCGGGCTCGGGTCGAACACGGGCTCATTTAACTTCTCTCCTTTAACTGTTCCCTATATACGCCTCTGCGCCGCAGAGCACACAGTTGCGGGTGGGTGAAATAATACATCATTAATGAGGAGTTAATGATGTATTATAGAGACTTTTTGAGACATTTTTTGCATTTATTAAAAACCCGCAGCGATCCTGGCGCAGCAGAGACGATAAGTGTGTCTCGCCATTACCAGAGATGCTGTGCACATTTACACACGAGGCACAGCAGCTTAACTCCATCGATTATTTAAATCTCGTTTTTCTCTCGTGTATTTTCAAAAATGATTATTATAAATTTGTCTTTGTATCCTGACACTGTATCCCAAAAATAAATGAGTTTGAGCGGACACCCCCTAATGTGCTTCAGTTACCACCAACTCACTGATCACTTTAACGGCATGGAGCTATTAGCACTGATCTTTGTGAATTGGCCATTTTTTGCTCATTTGTAGAGAAAAGGGTCAATTTTGCATTAAATGCATGCACATTACATAATTCAAAGACGTGCAAATAGCACAGTAGCCCAGAGACGATTTACTTGGCAACACAGTTAGTGGTGCATTTCCGCCTTTTACGGGAGCTTTGAGAATTACACACTTTCTTTTTGTCTCATTTGCACAGGTTTAGCAGCTACAAAAGCCACACAATCCTTTGTGAATTTGCCCCTCAAGGTTTTTTGCCACTTCTGGTGTCCCAGTTCATTTCCTGCTGCAGTGTATGTGAATTACAACAGCTGACAGGAAGTACACATGGACCCAAGCTGTTGTCTAGCAACGCCATTCTGTTGAAATGCACTAAAACTGAGCGTTTCAGGCAGAGAACAAATACAAGTATATTCAGGCAGACTATATGAGTAAAATAAAGTTGTTTTTTTTAAATTGCAGCATGTAAACATGTTCTAGTAGAAACATCAAATACAAGTATGAACCTGAAAATGAGCAAAATATGGGACCTTTAAGTGCTTTATTTTTTCACAAAATAAACTAACTTTCGATATCTATGTACATTAAAAGTAGCATATGCAATGAATTGAGATGATATAAAACTACTTAAAACATTGTTTATCCATTTGTATGTGAAAGTCCTGATTAGTATATGTTACAAAGACTTTGTCATATGTGTGTATTCCTCACATTTACTATAGTCCATAATCTACTACAAGCATTTCCAGGCATTCTTTTTTATTCTGGTGGTGAATGAGGTTGACAAATTAACTCTGACAAAAACGGGATGTTGGTGATTCTGCACTTGTATTCGGCTGCTATAAATCAGCTGCAGTGGCTCCTTTATGGATGCCTCATCATGCATACAGGATGTCTTTACCATATGTTACAGCGGGGACTGTAGGCTGCCTCATAAATCAAGCCGTATTTAGCGTGCCAGTATCCATGATGCTGACACCTGTGTGGTACAGAGATATGTCAGTCCTATATGTTAGGTCTCATAATGCTGTCATGTATTAAGTAGCCGTGATGATCAGGTGACTGGCACTACTAAGCAGCATGTGACAGGCCGTGCCTGCCAGATGTTTCCCTAGAAAAACGTGATTTAGATTTTAGCTCCACATAGACCCCCAACAGTTTGTGGTGCGAGGCTGTAAGAGGGAAACCATATCGATGTTTCCCTTCTACAAGATCAATACGCAACTGATGTAAAACTAATTTCTCAACAAGTTTCTCTTTGAACCTACCCTGTTTATTTCAAATTTCTCTTCATCTGAATAATTAAAATTGGTAAAACATTTCTCATATAAAAACCTGGATGACATTACAGCTCAAAAGTAAAGCCAAAACATCTGGATCGCCCCCTTGTGGCTGGCTGCAGTATAGCTCATAAACCCAGCCTCCTCCATGTTAGTGGATGGCGACATGGGCCAAACTAAAAAATCAAAGGACACGTCAAATTTTCCAAAGATGGTTTCTGTCATTTTAGGTAGTTATTATCACTTTGATGCATATTCAAGTGTACATTTGTTTGATAAGTTTGGTTTTAATTAGTTATTTGATGCTATAAAAGGGGGATGAGACGTCATGATTGACAGCTGCTCTGAGTGAAGTAGTCGCTGAGCCGGAGGCTCAGGAATTGTACGAGAAAGGAGGTGTAACTTTCCATAACTGTCACGAGTCTGTGTAATAAAAATGTGTCATTTCAGCACGTTCTCATTGCCGGGGCCAACAAACACAAGAGTTTCATTCAGGAGACCACTGTTCGTGTCTCGTGCGTCACGTTTCACTTCGCTTTCACTTTACAATCAGCTGTTCATTCGTGTTCACAATGTTCAGCTTCATTTTCACTGTACAAACCTTAGTAGTTTTAAGACCAACCACGCTGTCTTTTCCTAAACCTAACCGCCGGTTAACCCCCTGCCTGCCACCACCTCCTCTTTCCGATATAGCGACTGGGTTCAGCAGTCAGTCTGGTTCTCTCCTGATTGACTGGAGCACGTATGTTACAGACGAAAGCTAGCGACCTTATCCAAATCAGGCCGAGGGTGTAAAGTGGGGAGGTCCAATGGCTCCTTCCCCAATTCCTACCCACCTACTTCTGGCGCCCTTGCTTGGACCTCACCCATCTTTGAGCTCAGCCTTCATTTTGATCTCAACTACACATTTTGATCTCAACTACACAGCTGAAAAAACTTGGTGACTGCATCTTGCACAGTTGTGATGCTATCACGCTGGCTAAATCTGTCCACTGACAGACAGACAGACAGACAGACAGACAGACAGACAGAGATATAAATACCTGGCAAAGTACTCTAAACCTCCTTTATGGTAGATCCTGCTACAGTAGGCGTCTCCAGGACCATATCTTGTCGTGATGACACACACAGACTCACAAAGTGAAAACAGCACCAGCTTCGCTGTCGCGGCTGGTGATGAAGAAACAAATCAAATGCAATAAAATGAATTAATGAGCTCAATTTGCTGTGATGTAAGGATGGAATATAGCTGATAAGGTGCATGGGTAGGAGTAAAGTAGGCTTCCAAGTTTTCAAAGTGGGTTACTCCTGGTTTAAGTTTTTACGATGAAAAAAAATAAATATTTTTTGCTACTGACTTTTAGTCCCTTTTAGACCAAGCACTACCAACATAACGCAAAACCGAATATTTTAACGCATTAGTTCTAAGAGTGTAGAACATCGATAGAAAATAAGAAGGATTAATTTCCTTGTTTAAACCATATGGTTACATTGTGTTCAGTGTATAAACCCAGTAGCTTTCCCTGTATAACAGTTTGTCAGAATGTCCCCCTAGGGGATGGCAACAGCTTTTTAATACCACATCATTTCAGGGAAGAGGCTCATCCATGATTTCCATGTGATGCTGCTCTCTGCTGGACAACAATTGATTTTAATGTGAAATGGAAAATTCAAAAGTCAAAAATCAAAAACTATAAATTCACGCATTTTGAAAATGTATTTAAAAATGACTTAATTTATCCATTCATGCACATAATGAATTATCAAAGGGACACTTGTAATGGTCATTGTCTCTTAAAACTCATTCTTTTGAGAGAATCCAATCGTCCAACCAACCAACGTAAAAGACATCTCACTCACCATACAAATCAAATAATAGTTGCATGCATATCAGTCGGTCACAGTATCACGACGAAGGCAGGAGGGGGGTGTTCTTTGTTGTATAATTCAGTGATCCTGTCTGTGAACAAAGGGTGCCCTTTGATGTGATTGCATATCCTATAGCTACAGGTTTACAAGATAAGAAGGCCAGTGATTGGATATCGGTCCTCAGGGTCTGTCTCTTTCCTGGGTTCAAGGCTTTCCAGCTGGGGAGCTCCTGGATTCAGCGTAGGATGATGTATGCTTTATGTAACCATGAAAAACCAAGTATGAGTTACGACATTGCAAAAACTATTAAGTAAGTAGAACGACCTTTTTTCAGTTGGAGTGTTTTTGATGCCACACAGTGACTTAGTTTGTGTAAATGTCATTTGTCTTGGCCTGATTAATTTTTATCCATTTACCAATGGAAGAAGGTACAGCTTTATGATAAGGAGGCCGTGGGCAGGTGAGTGGTGGCAGGAGGGCGGGGGTAGGTGAGCGGTGGCAGGAGGCCGAGGGCAGGAGAGCGGGGGCAGGAGAGTGCCGGTAGGAGGGAGGGGGCAGGAGAGCGGTGGCAGGAGGCCGAGGGCAGGAGGCCAGGGCCAGGAGGCCAGGGGCAGGAGAGTGGCGGCAGGAGAGCGGTGGCAGGAGAGTGGCGGCAGGAGGGCGGGGGCAGGAGAGCGGTGGCAGGAGAGCGGCAGCAGGAGGCTGAGGGCAGGAGGCTGAGGGCAGGAGGCCGAGGGCAGGAGGCCAGGGGCAGGAGGCCAGGGGCAGGAGGCTGAGGGCAGAAGGCCAGGTGTAGGAGAGTGGCAGCAGGAGACCGGGGCAGGAGAGCGGTGGCAGGAGGCTGGGGGTAGGAGAGTGGCGGCAGGAGAGCAGTGGTAGGAGAGCGGGGCAGGAGGCCAGGGGCCGGCGGCAGGAGGCCGCGGGCAGGAGAGCGATTGCAGGAGAGCAGAGACGTCTGACCTATAATCTGGTGGGGCAAAGTGAGAAGTGTCTGGAAATGGCCAGACATAGTAAACAAACAAAAAAAAAATAAAGACGTTGTTGAAAAGCGAGAAACCTAAGAGCATTTATTAGGGAAATGATTGTTCTCTGTGACAAGATAATCTCGTCATAATCTGGTTTACTGGTGTGGTGTCTATTACATCAGGAGTACTACATCCATCTTAATCTCTCCTGACAGGTAACTTGCTGTGAATCACAGAGAGAGACGATTCAGAAGAGGAACTCTCACCATTACCCTCTAAGTGTCTTCTTTTTCTTGTTTGATATTGAACATGTTTTGCTGTTGTAACTCATTCTTTCCTTCTCAATTCTTTGTGGCACGCCAGTGCAGTAATGAGATTAATGGTTTGGTGTTGTGTCGTCAAGCTGCGATAACACCTCTTCTTGTACAGTCGGGCTGCTGGAGGCTTCTGGACGCCGCCGAGGGTTTTTGACAGAGAGGAGTGTGTTAGGAGGTGATAGCAGCAAAGGATTCACGTTGTTTGGCCGAGAATGGATAAAAGGGGGATGAGGGGAGTAAGGTGTGTACAAGAGGTGCAGACAGAGAGAAATGGATGGGTTACTTTGTTTACAAAATATGCACATTTCACATCAATCAAGTGCTTTTTTCCTACCTTGCTGCTGTGTGTTGGAGACTTAAATCTGAATGCTGTTACAATGTTGTGATGTGATTTGCTGTTTTTTTCTACCACAGAGGAGGTTAACAGTACATTGCCAGGTGTTTATATGTCTGTCTGTCTGTCAGTGGACATATTTTGTCACTTTGACGGCATCACAACCATGCAAGGGGGGGTGAAGGGGCTATTGGCTTCCCCGCCGCAGCTTTGGCGTCGCGGCTGGTGGTCATCAGAAGATGGTCTCTAGTGTTTTTATTGTATCTGGTGAGACCAAAGGAGATATCCTGGCCTCAGCTGGACAGTGAAGTTATATTCCATAAGATTGAAATGTACTTCTGTTTTCACAGGCTGTGTAGTACTCCTCAAGGAGAGTAAAGTGATCTTCATGTGTAAAGAACGATACTTTTGGCAGCCAGGGCCGAAGGCCTAGGAAGGAGGTTATGCTTTCACCGGCATTGTTTCATTGGTTTGGAGGATTACTCCAAAAGTACGCGATGGATTTGAATTACATTTTTTGGAGGGGTGGGGTGTGGCACAATGAACAATCAATTAGCTTTTGGTGGTGATCCAGATCATGATCCGGCTTCCTGATTTTTTTTTAATAACTCAGCTCAGCCTGTGCATTAACACCACAGGCTTTAAGACATACGCAGTGTAACTGATGACGCATTCATGAAGCGTCACCCTGCCTCTTTCCTTCTGCCTGCAGAAATAGGGACAGAGAGAGCACAGGTGGTTGAGAGAGGGGGACAGCTGTAGATTCGGCGTTTTTTCACATTAAACTCGGTGAAATTACAGTCGAGTTCGACCAAAGCACACTTGATTGTTGGAAAGAGTAACGAAGACGGTTTAGGTGAGTTTTACTTTGTTTCTGTCCAGTTTGAATGAAGTGTTTTACGATGCTCCGCTACGTACAGCTCAAAGTAAACAAAAAATAACGTGGATGATGGCGCAAGCTGAACGGAGAGGGGGGGCAATCGTACTCAGGCAGCTTGGCAGAGGTCTGTGCTCTCCCAGTGCCAATCTAGCTTCTTAATGTTTCAGCCCATTACTTAACAACCATTTTTTCACTATTTTTTTCGGCGGCCATTGATTTTCCTTCTTTACTACTTTATATGGTATGAAATCAACCATATCTGTCTTTATGTTTGTCAAACTGATATCAATTCAAGACAATGGGATTGAATGTATTTCAATTGAAACAAAATGTATGTGAAGTGTTTACTTCATTACTTGATAGATGGATTTATATTGCATCTCAAGTCAAGATTCATTTGAAGAGCAATACCACACAAATGTTGTCTTTGGCAAGCGGGTTGTAAGAACATTGGACTCTGGGAACATAAGGTTTAAGCCATTGTGAATTGGTGTCAGGGAGGAAAAACAAGGAATCTGCTAACACATCAGATCTCCTTTATTGATGTCCTCTTACCATACTCCCTGAAAGCTCATTGTGTATGTAGGAGGTATGAAAGGGAAGCGAAGAGCGTGTATGCATAAATACATTATTTTCACTTTATGATGCACCGAGTGAAGCTCACAGTTGAAGGTTGCGTCAGAAGAGGAGAAAGACGAGCGGAGCGAGCAGCTTGCAGAGCTCTTGTGTTATTGTAGCTGTCATTCTGTTAATATACGACACTCGGTGTTAATGGCGAGTGGCTTGCATAACATGCATCAATTGTAAATGCTTTGATAACAGTGCATTATGGTGAACATTAATGGATGACTAAAGCACTTGTGAGCACTTTCTCCACCCAAACTTATATTGAAGGCTGCTGTTTATCAAAGGACATGCAATTCTGCTGTACAGAGCCACATGCAAATGCACCACTGGAGGATGTTACACTTATGCTGTATTAATGATGCGCATTGTGGTAAGTTAAAAGGTCTACTGTGCAGATCTTGACTGTCCTTTGACACACAGGTTACTGGTTTGAGACCTTTGCCTAAGAATTAGGCTTAAACAGTTCATGTAATATATATTTTTTTGCAGTCACCTGAGAACACAAACGAGAATGCAGTATCGCTAGATGAGTGAATACACCAACAAACAGGTTGCTGAACAACAATTGGAAGGTAGGAGAGGCAAAGGACAGGGTAGTGGGCTTTCACTTTGTGTCTCTTTAGTAGAGTACATCATTCTTTAAATACAATTTGAGGAAAAAATGTATTTCCTCCCGGATTACGGTCGCAGTTTTAAACAGTTTTGAACATGTGATTAACATTGTTAATTGAAACCAAGCAAAACAAAATAAAAACGCTACAATCTACTTGGTTAGGTTCTAGTAAAAAACATCATGGTTTGGCTTAAAATGTCTACTGTCATTATGTTATTAAGCTACGGACATAAAGTAAAATATCTGCTATGTGAGTAAGTCCTGTGTTTGACCCATCCATCCATCCCCCGCGACCTCCTTCCTACACAGACTTCCACGGATGTCTATTAGAAAAGTATTTGTGATACGTCCAAACAAAAGCAATCCGTGGTAAAACACGTTTCCATTGAAACGTAATTCACAATGCAGTTTCTTTGTATGTGAACGTCAATTTTAGGAGACGGGGCTGGTAGAATAATATAAACATCCTTATAAAATTTTTTAAAAAAACTTTAAACAATATATTAAAGGTTAGGGTTGAGCTTACGGCAAATAAATCATGTTTTCAGTATGTTGAGGGACACGGCGTGTTCGAACTGGGAACGTCAGGAGCATGTGGCGGCTGCGTGATTGATGCGTCAGGTGTTCACACCTGCTGCGTTTCTGCTGCTGCTGTCTGCCCTTTCTTTCTACATAGAGTTTGCCTTTCATAATGGCCATTTCATTTCTTTATAAATGTCATTTATATTTATTTAATACAGGAAGGTTACGAAACGTGGTAATTTGTAAATAATAGTAATAATCCACAATTAAACCCAGAACTACATTAATTCATGGAGCCCTGCAAGTCACTGCATGTTCTACAACACTGTCCTGCAAATATTTCAGAATAAAAGCCTCGTGTTAACAAATGAAGGAATTTTGTCCACAGGAAAAACACTTGAGGGCTTTTATTTTGAAATGAAAGCAGGAGGTGTTGATTTAAAAATAAGTCTTTACTTTTTTTCATCTCCGTAACATTTTACAGATAGACATCGAAACTGTAGTAATGTTGCTGGTATGATGTCAATATACAGTCAATAGATCACCTTCGCTGTCTGTTGTTGCTGTGAACCGCGTGGCTCACGTTAAAAATAGGCGAGACCTCGAATGTCTAGAAGACGATGTCTAGAAGACGTCATCCCATTCGTTTGAAAGCGATATCTCAGGAACACCTGGAGGGAATTTCTTCAAATTTGGGAGGACTGATTCGATTTTGGTGGTCAAAGATCAAGGTCACTTGGACCTCACAAAACACGTTTTTGGCCATTTGCTTATTATAACAATTGCACACAAATGTCTTTAATAGGATAAAATGATGAAGAGATGACATTTTGGACAGACATGGATGTAAACTGCAACCTGACTGATTGGTGGAGGCAAGGCGGTCATTTTTAGTTTCCTTTTGATTTGCAACTGTGAAATTATGGTATCAAGAAATTCTTATATAATAATTCTTTGCAGGTCTGATTTGGTTTACTTTAGCAGCACAGACGCTGTCTGAACGCTGAAGAAAGTGAGCCAGTCTCCAATGTGTTTAACAATCACTATAAAGCATTTAGAAGTAGTGCAGCAGTATGTGGTAGGAAAGTGAGACTTGAGAAATTATTAGCGACCCTGGCTCCAGTGTCACGCAGATACCACAGTTTAGTATGCAGGTAATGTCCAGGCCCGGCGTGTCCACTCTCAACATTTTACCCAAGGGACATAGCTATAACTCTGGGTTGCCCTGACATGGCAGACTCCTTGTGATTTGGAAGTCATGAAGATCACAGCCCTGCCATCAGGAAGGTGGGAGATGGGACGAAGAGACAGGAATGGCGAGGAAGAAAGAAAGGAAGCAGAACGACAGATAGATTTGCTCTCATGGAATGTAGATATGGGAGGTTGGAATTCTGCTGCCCCTTGAAGAGATTTTAGACAAGAGTAAAAGGATATAAAATTGGAGGAGGATTAGAGTAAATGAGGAGGGGAAAATGGAAAAGGAATGAAAAAGAACAAAGACAAGGAAGTTCCCCAAAGCGTCGACTGTAGATGTAGAGGAAGTGGAACTCACTGAGGCACAAAGAGCAGTCGAGGAGGAGACCAAGAGATAAAGTAAGAATCATCCAACCAACTTTCTTGGTCGTTACTATTCTGAGGAAAGGGGCAACCCTTTCTCAGACACATCAAAGCCTCTAATTATTCTCCTGCTCTGTTTGGCCACAGCTCAACAGGATGGGATGCTTCCTCTAATCTCGGAAAATCAGCCGTTAACCATCGGTGCCAGCCACCGTTTGATATCGCTGATTGAAGTCTTTTTTTTTGTTTCTCGCCGCTCATGAAGATCGTCTGAAGCTGCGCCACGTGAATTGCTTAGAACACCTTCCCTGCGTGTGGGTGTGTAGCCCTACAGGGCTGGACTGTTATACAGTATTGGCTCTCTAATATAGTGCGTATGAGTGTATCCTAAGATTGTAAAAGTTCATTCATGATCACTCATCATCCACCTCTAAATGATTCTTTGATGATTCTTTGTAGAATTCGTGACTGATTGCCTTCTCTTTATTACAAATGTCGCCACTTTAACTATTATCAACATGCCTACAGTATTTGTGTTGTTTATTTGTTTGTCTATATTTGTTGTTGTTGTTTTTGTAGTTGTTCTTTTTCAATTCTCATCATAGATGGCAAATATAGCAGTGGTAGTAGTGTACGTACCTGTTCGATTATTTAGTTTTTTAAGCAGAATGATCTATATTATCATTGTTACTGCGGCGCGTGATTCACACGTCAGGTGTTCAGACCAGCTGCGTTTCTGCTGCTGCTGCCAGCCCTTTCTTTCTATATAGTTTGCCTTTCATAATGGCAATTTCATTTTATTAGAAATGTCATTTATATTTATTTTAGACAGAAAAAGTATAAGAAACGTGTAGTAATTTGTAAATAATAGATATAATCCACAATTAAAACCCTGTACTATATTCATTCATGGAGCTCTGCAAGTCACTGCATGTTCTACAACACTGTCCTGCAAATATTTCAGAATAAAAGCCTTGTGTTAAGAAATGAAGGAATTCTGTCCACAGAAAAAAATGCTTGGGTGCTTTTATTTTGAAATGAGGAAGTGTTTCTTTAAAAATAAATCTTGACTTTTTTCCATCTCTGTTACATATTCTACAGATATCTAGACATTGAAACTGTAGTAATGTTGCTGGTATGATGTCAATATAGAGTCAATAGATCACTTTCACTGTCTGTTGCTGCTGTGAACCGCACAATGGAAATTGCAATTCCATTTACCATGTGTAACTTCTGAGTAGAACACTTTTTCTTCTTACAGACTGTACTCTTGCTAAAGGCAGTACACTTTGTGGTTTTGCTGCTATAGCATTCTCTCTCTCTCTCTCTCTCTCTCTCTCTATTAGCAAACTTTACATAGTTTGTGCGATATAATGGACATTACTGAGTCAGTTCTTGCAAATGTGACTTGTGGCCACCGTAGCCACTGTTCAGAAAAAGTTACACCGTGTCATTTTAAAGTCCACCTAGCACTAGGTTCATAAATACAAGTCACCCTTTTCACCTTGTCTTCACACGGATTATAGCCACTTTAAAGAAATAAAGTAGAAAAGCAGTCTCGGAGCATTCATCCTTTCCCTATTTTTGCCTTTCATCTATCTGCCGTGTCCTACCTTGCTGTCCTGTTGTTGTTCCTGTGGATCAGGTGGGAGAGTGGTCAAAGCCTGTTTACTTCGACTCCCAAGGAAGTTTCAGGGTCATCCATTAATATGCCTAAAAGTGGTTTAGCCGTGGGTGAAAAATATTGAAGTGAGATGCAACAAAAGCGGCGGAGATAAGTCGGAGCCAAGGACAAACAGATTGGCGCTCTTTACCGATGCCAGAGCAGGAGACTATTAGATTATCTGTAAACGTGAATTCTCCCTCCGACACTTGACGAGGGCTGAAAACGGATCCATATTTTGCTGGAGGGGGTCTGCGACGTGCACACAAAAACTATTAAAAGGTCTTTAAAAAGATGGAAACTTCATTATTCTGGTGCCACTGCCAGATCCAATGAGGCACATGTGCAGTCTCTCTCAAACAGGAACACAGTGCACAGGGAAGTAAAATGATGCCGTGAGGGAGCAAGTTGAACAACATTATGTGCTCCCAAAATGTACTCCAATAGATTAGTAGTTTGTGTGTGTGTGTGTGTGTGTGTTTGTGCATTATACATGTGGATGTCTAGCAAGGAACTGTATAATGAAGCGAGTTCAATTCAGTTTGAGGGTTATGCGGTTCTCTTTGTGTTACCTGTCTTCACAGCTAAACATCTTTAATCTAAAAATGATTTTATAAATATGTATTTTATATATACATATTTTTTTTATACATATGGAGCCCCCCCTAAACCCCTAGGAGAACATTTGTATTAAGTGGTGCCCTCAAGTTAGTAACTCGTTCCCTCGACCGCTCTTTCTAACAGTACTAAGGTAGACAACGAGCTACAACCTCATTTTGATCACAACGAGCCGTCCTTCGAGCTGGACACATTCAATTCAGAATATTCAATAACTTCACTTTTATAAAGTGTAGTGCCATTAAAATGTCTTACGCAAAATCATAGTTTTCCAAACTAAATGCTGTAGTACAACCTTGAGGAGATCATTGATGTGTGAAGAAATAATGGTGGTACTACACTGTACATTACTGAAGATATTGAATATTTTTCCCATTAAAAATTCACCAAAATAATGCAAAAGACTATTTTTCAAAACTTAGTGTAGTAGTACAACTATGAGGAGATCATTGATGTGTGAAGTAATTTTGGTGGTACTACACTGTATAATACTGAAGTTTTATAATTGAATATTTTTCTATTTTCGCCGTTGCACTTTGTAGACGGTCCCTGACTGAGTAGTCCTACAGCCGGCTGCGCATAGAGACCAGGATAATGTGCTCTATGAAGTAACTCGAGGGAACGAGTTACTAACTCGAGGGAATGAGTTACTAACTTGAGGGCATGACTTAATAACAATTTTCTCCTAGTGGTGTAGGGGGGCTCCATAGATACATACAGTATACTACAGTAGCTTTACATTTTATCATCTAATTAAGTGTAAAAGATTTAATATTAGCCTTAGCTTACATCATTTTAATTGTTTTGCGTCTATAATGGTCTTTCATAAGGCTGTCCGTGTCAGGATCTTATCACAATAACTTCATTACTCATCACTAAATTGGCTTCATGATACAGGCCCCTTGGTCTCTAGCACAATAAAGGTCAAGATTAAAAAGTAACATTACTTAGCTAGATAAAGGGTCTGAGGATATGTCATCCTGTTTCACTGGCTGACACCACGGTGTGTCACGTATGAGAAAAGACCATCCTTTCTATTTTTAAAGGAAGGAACTGCCTAACAAAGCCTTTCTAAACAGTTTAACTGAATCGTTTTCCCAGGGGCATGATGTAATAATTATCATCAGAACAACATATTAGCATTGCTCTTGACTTACTTCACCTCATTGATTTGCCTTGGTTTTAAATTCCCAGGCGGGTGTCAGTGTCACTCATAGCATGCAGGATGCACGCTTCACCTGCCCTCTGGTGTGTAATTAAAGCATACATCCGGGTGTGTGCAACAAGCAGTAGTCAATGCATGCTTTATATGACAGACTGTTAAAACACAGTGCCCTTATGTGGCTGAAAACATGGTTGTTATTTGGGGCTGGACTTTTTTCTCATGGTTGAAAGGTGAAACGAGACTGCCAGAACGGATGGGGATTAGGATTACGGAGTAGAGTTGTAAAAAAAAAAAAAAAAAATGAAAGTACCTCCCCCAGAGAAAGTAATCCAATCTGACAAGGACTTAAAGTTTGGAAAATAGAATGACACCAACAAGGTTATCGCCTTGAAGCAGCACAATTCGCAGAGTTTCCTTGTGTAATTTTTTTTTGGGGGGGATTGTGAAACTTTTTAGTAGTGCAATCATAATTATTATTGATGTAATATCACCTTTGTTTTGAGAAATTGGCTTTTTATCATCAGTTACTGTTTCAAACAAATTATTATTACGCATGAGCTTTGCAAGTTTATAATTAAAAAAAAAAGAAGTAAATCAGAGGAGATCCGTGCCGTCCTGGTACCACAGTGCAGGAACGATGAAAGAGGTGATGAGCATTACATCTGGGAACATGTCGAGCAGCGTAGCTTGTCATGCTAAATTAACATGCTATATGACATCTTGACGCATGATATCTTAGACTATGTATTGGCTCTTGAGTTCAAGAAAAAGAAGAATAACTTGGAATTCTTAATAAACATGGTGCCATTTTCACCTTAATTTGTGGAATAACAATATTTAGAAAATGTCTTATGATCAAACTAAATCTTAAAGTTCCCATATCATGCTCATTTTCAGGTTCATACTTGTATTTTGTGTTTCTACTAGAACATGTTTACATGCTTTAATGTTTAAAAAAAAATGTATTTTCCTCATACTGTCCGCCTGAATAAACCTGTATTTACCCTCTGTCTGAAACGCTCCGTTTTAGCACATTTCAACGGAATTGCGTTGCTAGGCAACAGCTTGGGTCCACTTTTACTTTCTGTCAGCTGATGTCATTCACATACACTGCAACAGGAAATAAACTGGGACACATTTAGAATGTTTATGATTAAAACCGTGTAATGGTCTAAATATTGTATATTTGTGACATCACAAATGGACAGAAATCCTAACAGCTTGTTTCAAACACACAATTTCTGAATATGGGCTGTGTGTATTCCCTGTGGATTGAGCGTTTCGATACTTTCACAGTATTTATATAGCACTTAAACCTGCTTTATAATATAAAAGACATGAAAATGTAACTTTTTACAATATGGGACCTTTAAAGATGCCACTTGCAGCAGTGTGTATTTCTTAGAATTAAGTCTATGTTCACCATGAGCCACAGTGTCTCATACTGTAGCCAAATTCTACTCGTTGTCCTCCCAGATCGTTGCTCCATTTGTTTTGAACAGCCAGACAGATAAGAGCCGGTAAGAGCCTTTGATAACAGCCTATATGTATTCAGACTCAGTAGATAATGTGAGACGAAATTAAGCAGATAGAATTGCAGACTTTGAATAAGGCAAACTATTGCATGTAAAGCCCAGAGGACCTCCCGCCAAATCCAACTAAGTGTTGCACACGTGGAGCAACAGATTGAGGCTGCCAGTGTTCTCGCTGAAGGTCATAACTGTCTAGTTATTATATTTGTAGCAATATCAACTACAATTTATTGATACTCAAAGGACCTTTGGCGACATCCAGATTACTACTTCACCTTGCAGATCTTTATATTTGTGCACGCAATTCTCAAACAGCCTTGTTCATTCAGATTCAAAATGATACACTAAATTGTGTTGCAATCTTACAGATGGCACATGTGGTAAACTAGGGGTAGTTGAACAGATGGCCACAGGTGCAAACAATCATGTATATGATTGTTTTTTAAGGATTTTTTGCCTCAAAATTAGGGGTCATATTAAAAGAAAAGCCTGTTGTTAACAATATCTATAATATAGAATATCACACAGTTAACCTGGGGCTTTCTGCGGCTCTTGGACAGTTGCCCACTTTGCCTGGTAATCTAGCCTTTCCAAAAGGTCTAAATTAACATTACTTTGACAAATTCCATTTCTTGGATGTGTGATTGTTACCTGCTCTGACCTTTCCGGCAACAGCTTTCGGTCTAGGTAAATCACTTTAGAAATGCATCTGAATCTACACGAATGAATCATGTTGACTGTCAATCCCATAATTCTATTCATGGCAAATTGAATCAACTGTACAGAGATGTACATATGTGGGACTGCTACCATATAAATTTAATGTGTTACACTTGTTGGAAAGGTCAAACAAACATAGGACTTTCAACCAGAAGACCGATGTTCGAGAACAATGTCCGACGTGTTTTTTACCTCCGCCATGGCCGAAGGCCTAGGAAGGAGGTTATGTTTTCACCGGCGTTGGTTAGTTGGTTTGTTTGTTTGTCCGTTAGCAGGATTACTCCAAAAGCCGAGATGGATTTGAATGAAATTCTTTGGAGGGGTGGGGTGTGGCACAATGAACAATCCATTTGATTTTGGTGGTGATCCGGATCATGATCCGAATTCAGGAATATTTTATTAAAGATTCCGATCAGCCTGAGCCTTAAAACCACAGGGTATAACACAGGCGCAGTGTAACTGATGACCCGTTGATGACCTGTGACCCCGCCTCCTTCTGATCGAAGCTGCTAGCCGTCCGCGGTGAGACAGAAAAAAGCTGTAGATGACGGGATGACAGACAACGTAGTGTAACGCTATACAGACATAACAAGGCTGCTGAATGAGAGAGGCATCCGATGATACGTTACACGGAAACATACCGTGTTAATAATAAGCCGACCACCTCACGTAACCACCAGCTGAGAGCTGTGATCTGTTTTTAAAGTCAATCGTTGGCGGAGGTCTGCGCTCTCCGAGTGCAATTCTATTTATTGATGTTTGGGACGTGTTTCCCGTACTTAGTCTACGTTGTTTACATACATATTTCACTTAGTTTACGTACTTATTTTAAGCCCAAACGTGATGTTTTTCCTAAACCTATGTGGTTTTGTTGCCTAAACCTGCACCAGACTTTAGACCAGGTTTCTGTTGGTCAATGGCCCAATCGCTTTCTGCTGCCTCAAAATAGCTATGTTCCAACAAAGTACCTGACCAAGCCCGTACTTACACTACATGGGCGCTGGGCGTGAAAATGACAACTACGTCGGTCTGAAACTGCCAATGACCTGCTGCGCTGTGTGCCGCTTTGCATCGGGCGTAAGATAGGGCCCCTCGTCTTCATTAAAAACATCTTGGCTAATCAGCAGCTACTATGTTAAACTGGAACATCATTATGACTCATCGGCTGTCTTTAATGCTCATTGCTCAAAATACTGCTATGGCCATCTGACTTGTGCGATCAGCAATCAACTTAATTATTTAGTGTTGTGAGTAGCAGATTATGTAATCATCACTCTTTTGTATGAATGAACCCAATTGAGTCTTCAGTCTTTGAATCGACCTGGCTGAGAAGCTTAGCCAGCTGAGTCTGTATCATCTTTTAAATCCCCTCTTCACGCTTATTTTTTTTATCAACTTGCTTTTATGTGATGGCCTGCTATTATTTATGCTTGACCTATACAGTTTATTGTTTTCCTTTATGCTTCTTGCCTTACTTTCATCTTCCTTACCTTGTTTTCATTGCTGTTACTGTCTGCTGCTATAGTTTTTTCAGGCCTTCGTAACTGCATTGAAATGATTACTTTTTACCTGGTTTTGACTGATGTAGACTATTAAAGACCAATCTGAATATTCTTACATTAACGCTGCATAAGTTTGGCATACAGTCGGCAAGTATTACATGTTTGCCTCAATTATGCAAGAGGGTCTAGAAGATTCTTAAAGGTTATGCGAAATGCATTTTTTTTCATGGCTTTTCAACATAAATTTGTCCCCATTGTATCAACATGATGTCATATGCTCATTTACATATTTATGACGTCAACACGCATCATCACGGTGCAAGAAGAGCAGAGGGAGAGACCCTGCGCTGTCGGCAGAAGAGCCGTGAACTGCGATAACTCTGAGCAGCATGCATGGGAATGAATGACTATATAATATATTTGAATATATTTCTCACGTTTTCCATGATGGTCTGAATAAGTTGAAATAGCTTTTTAAAAAATAAAATTGCTAAGAAGGTCTGAAAAGTCTCTAAACCTAGAGTAAGAAAGTAGCCAAGTTGGCAACACTGCTGGATATAACGTCTTATTAGGTAGCTGTGCCATAGAAGGTTAGTCTGGTTAGTCTACCGTGGATGTGATTTCCTCACTATCACCTCACGGTTTGAAATATTTGTATTGCACTGGCAAATTTCACTTGCTTTAAAAAAATGCAAAATAAAATACATTGAGATATGTCTAGTGTCAGATGCATTTGCTGCAGTGAAACATGAGAACCGCCCAAAGCAAAGTGTGGACAGGTGTGTGTACTTACTTCACAGGTGTGTGTACATACTTTTGGATGAACAGTGTATAAAGGGATATATTTTTTTAAATTATCTTAGTTACAGTTTCAGCTGTGATTCAGTCAATTCTCAAATAAAAGTCAGTAGGCCTAATCAACTAAGGGCTCACTCAAATACGGTTAATGTTGTAAATTTAAACAAAACAAAAAAAACGCAAAAAAACTACTTAGTTATGATTTGGCTTAAAAACTACTAAGTTTATTACATTATTAAGCTAAAGACCTAAATTTAAATAAGTGAATGTTGTATTTTGGTTTCACGAACAGCTGGAGACGTAAAGTCTCCTGGGTGATAGTCCTGTGTTTGTTTGACCCATATATCCACACACCTACAAACGTTTTTGCGATACGTCAAAAACAAACACGATTCGCAACAAAACGTATTTCCCTTGAAACATAATTCAAAATGCACCTTCGTCGTATGGGAACCTAATTTTTTAGGAGACAGGGCTGCCACAGCACTACTTCTATCAGTACAACAAGAAGGTCATGTTATAACAACCAATCTGTTGCTCGGAGTCCACTTTTAGCTCTGCTGTTAATTGACCGTCTGTTAAAGCAACACTTCCTGCACAAGTTTCATATTTAAATCCTACTCAGAGTACTTTGAAGAGGTTGGTCTATATATGCCCTATGTGGCGCTGATGGGCTTTTAATGTGAACGTTTTGACTTTCATTGAAAGGATCTTAACAATGATTGATGGCTAAATGGAAGCAACTGGAAATAATTCCACGACAACAGTATTTCTGAGAAACAGAGAGAAGCAGACTGGTGAGTGAGACCTGACTACATTTTTATTGATGGAATAAGTGCTATGAAAATGTATACTGGCTTCATTCAGACATGAAGGGACATTTACAGAAAGAGCCACAATGCTTGTGTGATATTTGGCACCAGAGTCCTGTACTATGAAGCCAGTTCAACATACTATCTTCTTGTTATCGGGCTTAAAGCTGCAGTAGGCGAGATTGGAGCAAATATGATTAAAAAAAGTTATTTTTATAAAACAGTCGCTATATCCTGACAGTAGTACATGAAACGGGTAACCTGAAAAAAAAATAATGTTCCTCTGTGTCCTCTGATGCTACTAACGATATCTGCAAGATTTCACAGACCGGAGGAAAACAAGCAGTAGGAGCTGATCTGAGGTCTGCTGTCCAGCTGTCGTCTATGAGAGCCGGCCGTCAATCACTCGCAAACTCCGACCAAACGGTCAAACTAAGCAGCGCTGATCAAATATGAATCAATATTATATGTTACGTTAATGCCTATTTCTCTCCTCAAATGTTTTCAGAATCATCTTGTAGTGCACGGTTTAGCTGTAAAATGAGAAAGTTTGTGACGCGGCCGCCATTGTGAAATCTGGTGAAGGAATGTCAAGTTCCGGTCACATGATCGGAGCACAGCCAATAGGAACGCTCTCTCAATGAAATGACCTGCGATTGGTCAAAGTCTCCAGATTTTTTAAAGCCTGAAAACAGAGCCTGAGGAGGAGCAGAAGGCTAGTTTTCTCTCAGAAAACTTGAATTACAATATGCTGAAAGGTTATTATGGAATCTTCGCCCAATGATGCCAAAAATATACTGCTTACTGCAGCTTTAAGATCTCACTCAAATACGGTTAACGTTGTAAATTTAAACAAAACAAAAAATGCAACTAAACTACTTAGTAATGATTTGGTTTAAAACTACTAAGTTTGTTACATTATTAAGCTAAAGACCTAAATTAAAATAAGGGAACGTTATATTTTGGTTTCACACTGAACACGAACAGCTGGAGACGAAAAGTCTCCTGGGTGAAAGTCCTGTGTTTGTTTGACCCATCCGTCCACAAACCTACAAACGTTTTTGCTATATGTAAAAAAAAACATGATTCGCAACATAATTGATTCTCCTTGAAACATATTTCAAAATGCACCTTCTTCGTATAGAACCTAATTTTTAGGAGACAGGGCTGCCACGGCACTACTTCTATCAATACAACAAGAAGGTCATGTTATAACAACCAATCTGTTGCTCGGAGTCCACTTTTAGCTCTGCTGTTAAAGCAACACTTCCTGCACACGTTTCATATTTAAATCCAACTCAGAATACTTTGAAGAGGTTGGGCTATATATGCCCTATGTGGCGCTGATGGGCTTTTAATGTGAACGTTTTGACTTTCATTGAAAGGATCTTAACAATGATTGATGGCTAAATGGAAGCAACTGGAAATAATTCCACAACAACAGTATTTCTGAGAAACAGAGAGAAGCAGACTGGTGAGTGAGACATAACTACATGTTTTACTGACGGAATAAGTGCTATGATATTACAGAGTCTTGTACTACGAAGCCAGTTCAACATACTATCTTCTTGTTATCTGGATTAACTAACCCTAACAAACGAGATCCCGCTAAGCGGTCCTACAACGGTGGTTATCAACTCGGTATGTCAACCCAGGGTTACTCTATCTGGCTGTGGCACGTTCACGTTTTCCAAGAGCGAACTATAATATTAGACAAATACGAAGAAGTTAAACACATAATCCAGACTAATAGTAACACAGTTGAAACTGCCAAATGCAGGAAGGACAGCTGGCAAAAGAATAAACTCCCGATGTGTGAATGTGTAAATTAACAGACTTATTAATTTAACGACCTGAAAAGTCAGATATAGTCGTCTAGATGGGGCAGCGATATTATAAAAACCTTTCAGAGTAGAATGGATGAATGGATCACACTTCATTATGCTCTTTGACAACAATGTGGCGTGTGTGACTATTTCAGCTGCGTCTCTGGCGGTGTGAAACGGACTTGAGAGCAAGTCAAAGAATAAATATAAAAACATAATTCAAAGCGGTAAACACCCACAGCCTAAATCCAGCTGTCTTTTCTGCATCTGCCAGTTTAAACTATGTTGTTTTTAGCCTGTATTATGACTGTAACCTATTCGTATTGATTGTGATATTATCATATGATCCGCGCACCGGGCTCTGATTGTTCAGTAGGCGGTGCTCTCTTATCTGGAACATAACCTGCTAAGGAGCCTTTGTAGGACTGAAAACCCTGAAGGGTTAACCCTGACGTTACCTTGCTAACCCTAAATCCTGCTTCGTAGTACAGGCCTCTCGTGCTGAGAGCGTTATAAGAGAGCTGTGAGAGGTAAAGTTATGTTATGGCTCTTGTTTAATATCAATAGCTAATATATCTAAACACATCCGAGGAACTGGAACGAGAGAATATTTTACATTTTTAATCAATTGGCTTTTGTCAATTAATCAATTATCACATTTTTGCTGATTCATTTCTGTCAGTCAACTGATGGATTAATCGACTAATTGTTTCAGTGTTACACAAAAGGTGACGTTTATTTTGTGACCACAAATAAAGAATATTGTTTTATTGTATCTGGTTGTACATGCAGTAGATACAAACACGGCACTGGGGGGAAAAATGCAGGTGTCATTACTGGAGAGATCAATGCCGTCTGAGTCTATCTGAGATCCCATGTGACGTACAGTAGAGAAGGAGTTTGTCTCTGTGGCAGTGTCCCCTCAACTCTTCATTGTTTCAGTACACACACAGTAGTTTTTATGCTTTCTATGTTCCCTTGAGCTGTTTGAGTTACACCTCTATGTTTTGTCGTGTCCTTAAAGGGACAGTGTGTAGGATTGGGTGGGTCTATCTCAGTGGTTCTCAAACTATGGTACACGTACCACTGGTGGTACGCATGCTCTCTCTAGTGCTACGCGGAGGAATCTCTGACTATTGATTCCTCTGTATTGATGCTTTCCCACAGTTACGCTGCACAATGACTCTTACGCACGCTGTATCATGTTTCAGTTTGTTTGGGACCGGAGACAAGGTGAAGAGAAAAAAAAAAGCGATCAACAGCATTGCGCTACTAAACCTGAGGGGACGCACCTTATTTTTTTTCCTGATAAAGCGACACTGAACAACAAATCCGTGTTAAAATCAGCAGGAGGAGAGTTAGTAACGTTAGCTGTTAGCAGCCGGTGGGCAGCAGAGTCCTGACTGGCTAAATACCGGAGATACGAACGTTAACGGAGGGGCCATTGAGTTATTGTTATGAGGCGTTCAAAGTCGGCTCATGAAAAATGACTATTGGGCGAAGGTAAATTACAACGTTATTATGATGTGTTCAAATGTAATCTCGTAAAATTTAGTTTTTGGTGAGAAACTTGAATAAATCCAGTTGTTAGGAGAAGTTTTCAAATCAATATAAAATAAAGTCAAATGTTTTCTGAGGTGGTACGTGGTGTAAAAAATTTGAGAACCACTGCTCTATCTAAAAGTCTCTCTCTAGAGCCAGTGTTTGGTTTGTCCGTTCTGGGCTACTGTAGAAACATGGCAGACCCGTTCCCTCTGTAGATATGAATGTCTCATTCTAAGCTAACAAAAACACAACCATTTTCAGTTTCAGGTGATTATACACTAATGGAAACACAGTTGTGAATATTATATTCCATTTCTGTCAATAGATCCCCCGAAATGCTACATACCGGCCCTTTAAGCCATAAGTGACTTCAACAGTGAAGCTCCTTCTGACACACAGACAGTGTGTGTGTTGGTGGGAGAGTAAACAGAAAGAGTAGTGTGTAGTGTGTGTGTATCTCTGCCGTAGAGGGATGCTTTGTGCAGCCTCTACTATCTGTATTTGAGTGTGTGTGTGTGTGTGTGTGTGTGTGTGTGTCACTCATGAGGCAGCTGATGAATGTATGCCGTGGCATCTCAAGGTAGCAGCTAAATGGCCCAAGTGGCACAGTGCCCGTCACTTATCTGTTAGCACCTGCTGACAGTAATTGACATGCTTTCACTCACACACTCCGCACGTTGTATTTTAGATACAAATCTGTGGTCTAGACTTTAATGTATAAAATATGTGAGTGTCAGACACAAAAGAGACAGAAAGTGAGTGAAATAAGAGCAGGGTTTTTCTCTCCCTCTCAGTCTGTTTAGACCTTATACGCTGTCTGACGGTCTGTCCCAGTACTCATACTTTTGGTCTTGAGTACTTAACCCTTCGAATACAGTTGATGCATTTTGTAACAGAAATCACACTTCTTCTTCTCCTCAGCCATAAATTATTACCTCCTTCAAAGCCCTTGGCCCTTGGCTTGAAGGTGGTTTTGTTTTCACTGGCGTTGGTTTGTCTGTCTGTCTGGTTGTCTGTCTGTTAGCAGGATTACTCCAAAAGTCCAAGATGGATTTGAATGACATTTTTTGGAGGGGTGGGGTGTAGCACAATGACCAATTCATTCGATTTTGATGGCGATCCGGATCATGATCTGGATTCAGGAATGTTTTTAAGAAAAGAAAAAAGTGGTAGATGACGGGATGAGAGACAACGTAGTGTAACGTTATACAGACATAACAAGGCTGCTGAATGAGAGAGGCCTCCGCCGATATGTTACACGGAAACCCACCGTGTTAATAATAAGCCGACCACCTCACGGTAGCGCCAGCTGTGAGCTGAGATCTGTTTTTAAAGTCAGGCACCTTGGCAGAGGTATGCGCTCTCTGAGTGCCATTCTAGTATATTATACCTTTTAATTTAAAAAGGCTTAAATGCTGAACCAAGCACTTAGAACCATGCTTTTGAGTCTGTGGGGATTCTGGTAGGAAAGCCTGTTGATGACAATTGATCTATACTGGGGTTAAGAAAATAAAAAAAGTACAGGACCACGCTGGAGAGATTATATATCTCATCTGGCATTGGAACGCCTGAGGGTCCCCACAGGAAGAGCTGGGAAGCATTGCTGTGGAGAGGGAAGTCTGGAATACCCTGCTAACCTCCCCGTGACATGGCCTTAGATGAGCAGGAGGTGACGGATGGATGGATGGATGAATGGATGGAGTTTCCAATAGAATGAATGTAGAAATGTCAATTATTTTTAGGAGTCAGTAGTCCTGAAAGTTCATGAAGTCTTTTCATCCAGCCCACCAAGGACCTGTTCCAACACCAGGCCTTGTGGTATGTATTCACACACAAATACACTGGTGTGATGTACTGCATTTGCACACTTAAAAAACATCACAGTCACAATTGGAAGAACCACAGCAGAAATGTTCAAGAACTGATTTTGAGAAAAGCTGACTTAAAGCTACAGTAGGCAGTATATTTTTGGCATCATTGGGCAAAAATCCCCAAATAACCTTTCAGCATATTGTAATTCAAGTGTTCTGAGAGATAACTAGACTTCTGCTCCTCCTCATGGCTCTGCTTTCAGGCTTTAAAAAAATCTAGCCCGTGACGGGAGACTTTGACCAATCACAGGTCATTTCATTGAGAGAGCGTTCCTATTGGCTGTGCTCCGGTCATCTGACCGGTACTTGGCGTTCCTTCAAGAGATTTCCAACATGGCTGCCGGGTCACAAACTTTCTCATTTTACAGCTAAACCGTGCACTACAAGATGATTCTGAAAACATTTGAGGCCAGAAATAGACATTAACGTAACATAATATTGATTCATATTTGATCAGCGCTGCCTAGTTTGACCGTTTGGTTGGAGTTTGCGAGTGATTGACAGCCGGCTCTCATACACAGCAGCTGGACAGCAGATCAGCTCTTACTGCTTGTTTTCCTCCGGTATGTGAATTCTTGCAGATACCATTAGGAGCACTGGAGGACACTGAGGCACATCATTTTTTTCAGGTTACCTGTTTCATGTACTACTGTCACGATATAGCGACCGTTTTAGAAAAATAACTTTTTTCAATCATATTTTCTCCAATCTCGCCTACTTCAGCTTTAAATTAGAGTTGAGTATTTATTATCTATTGGATGAGGCTTTTAGCTGCTTGACCCAGGGTGAGGAAATGGTAGTTAGTGCAATCGACCCGGTGCCACATGAAAGCCAGAGGGAAAATTCCCCATGAGGACTATTTCAGGCTTTCAACCACAAATTACTGCATCTCATTATAGAAAATGTTTTATCTCTCTGTAGGGTCCTTTCCATAATGTTGTCAGACACTGATAATAACAATCTGAGCCTGTCTGTTAGGTTTTGTTTTAGTTTGGACCCCAGAAGCAGAGACTGACGCAGGTAAGTCAAAAATAAAACAGAGTTTATTTTCCAACGAAGAGGAAAAACGCAAGCAGGTGGCCAGGGAGTTGGTCGGCTTGTGGCAACGAGAGAATGGAACACGAGGACTGAGCACATGGGATATCTCAGCCACTGGAGACACGGAAGCAGGATCAGCAGCGAAGCACATCGGATGATCTGCGCACAAGAAAAACACAGGTAAGTAAGGAGGTCACGAGCAAACACTAGAAAAATAGCAAGCTTGAGAAAACACTAGGAAATATGGTACACGATGCACTGCTGAACAAGACGGAAATATCTGGCAACGTAGTGGATTGAAGACCAGGCCTTTATGGGGAGGTTGATGATGTGAGTGGAACCTGGTGTGCCTCGTCTGCTGCCGAAGGCGGAGCCAGCCACACCCCCTGCCACATACATGCCCTGCCAGGAGGAAAATGCAGAGGGGAAGGGAACAGAGAGAGAGCAGCAAACTCAAAAATCCAACAACCAAAAACAAAAAGTAACAGAATCATCACACTCAGTGATGTCAGTGACAAAAACAAGAACTTTTAGTGGACATAAACTGATGGTGCCAGGTTGCCCCCGAATGATTACATAACAGTGTGTTTAGCGGCTGCAGCGTTCTCCCTCAATACTGAACCAATTTCAAACAATGTTGTCCTCATTAGTCACTTTTACCTCTTTAATAGACTGTATATATATAAAGATAGACGACGTGTCTCCACTTCCTCCCGCTCTACAGAAGTGAAGCCAAAACATCCCGGGTATGGGAGCTGCCTTCTTGATATTTTAACATAATTTGGAGCCAGAGTCTGCACAGTAGAGATCAGGCGGTGGAGACGCGGTATTGAGGGCACCCGCCCGAACCAATCGCAAGCCGAGCACTTGTGACCTATACTGCAGCCAGTCCACCAGGGGTCATGTCTTACATCTTTATATACAGTCTATGGTACCGATAGTGTTGAAATGTCTTGTTAAAATAAGCCCATTCTGACAGCAGAAGATTCAAATAGTTTGAATGAAAAATATTAAAGGTCCCATATTATAAAAAAGTGAGATTTTCATTTTTTTTTTTATTATAAAGCAGGCTTAAGTCCTATATAAATATTGTAAAAGTATCGAAACACTCAATCCACAGGGAAATACACACAGCCTGTATTCAGAAACTCTGCATTTGAAACAAGCCGTCAGGATTTCTGTCCATTTGTGATGTCACAAATATACAATATTTAGACCCTTTACACAGATTTAAACGGAAATGTGTCCCAGTTTATTCCTGGTTGCAGTGTATGTGAATGTCATCAGCTGACAAGAAGTACACATGAACCCAAGATGTGGCCCAGCAACGCAATTTCGTCGCAATTTTGCGCAATTCCATCGAAATGCGCTAAAACAGAGCGTTTCAGACAGAGGGTAAATACAGGCATGTTCAGGCCGACAGTATGAGGAAAATAAAGGGGTTTTTGAACACTACAGCATGTAAACATGTTCTAGTAGAAACACAAAATACAAGTATGAACCTGAAAATGAGCATGATATGGGACCTTTAAAGCTAGCTTTTAAGTCAAGTGCCAGCATGCTATTTTTTTTCCATTTATAATATGACACGACTAAATGCAGCCGACTACAAACTGTAAATGTCAAGGTGTGCCTTTGATGGCTGTACTCCCTCCAGATACAAGACAGGCCTCATCCTGAAATCCTATTATGGCATCCTTAAGAGCTCATTTGTTAATTTTCTCCTCATCAAGTCCCGAATATGATGTGTGGATGAGGAGCTTAGCCAGGAGAAAACAATGCTGCCTGTTTGTGAGCTATAAATGCATCTTATTCTTAAAACAGGGACAATTGGCTATTGTGCGTTTCTTTGTGATGAGAGACATTGTTCTACATGCACACAAATACAGACCCCTGCCAATTCTCCTTTTGTGCAATCTCCAGCTAAGCTTCCATACTATAATACACAGATTGAATAGAAAATGTGGCCCCAAATCTTGGCGGAGATGCAGTATTTTGCAGCAGCGGAGGCTTCAAAATGAATCCGTGATGAATGACAGTATCCTGACCCGGTTAGTGATTATTAAAGGTATAATACGAGAGCAGTGCAGCTGCTTCTGTAAGCTTAGCCTGGAGCTCCAGACTCCTGATGTGCCTCTTAGCACAGAGAATGACTTAAAAAATAACTTTGCTATTTTTTTTAACCTGGACCCAATTTCCTCATGAATTTTTGTGTCTAATATTCCTTAAAAAACAGGGTTGAACCAGCATTGATTGTGTGTTTGAAAGAGATAGCCCACGTTGACCGTTTTGGCTTCGCAACCCAGGTCGAGAGGTGGGACGGACCAGGGTCGATTGATGAGAAAGTTTGTGACCAGGCAGCCATGTTGATTCATTCACACTCATTTTACAGCTAAACCGTGCACTACAAGATGTTTCTGAAAACATTTGAGGAGAGAAATAGGCATTACAGTAACAGAATATTCATATTTGATCAGCGCTGCCTAGTTTGACCGTTTGGTCGGAGTTTGCGAGTGATTGACAGCTGTCTCCGTTGAATGAACGGCCAATAGGAACGCTCTCTCTCTGAAATGACCTGTGATTGGTCCAAGTCTCCCGTCACGGGCTAGATCTTTTAAAGCCTGAAAACAGAGCCATGAGGAGGAGCAGACGTCTCTCAGAACACTTGAATTACAATATGCTGAAAGGTTATAATGGAATTTTTTGCCCAATGATGCCAAGAACATTCTGCCTACTGCAGGTTTAAGCACGCATTTACTGCAAGCGAAAAGTGATGCCGAGTTTAGTGCGAACACATGTTTAGTGCGACAGAAAAAGTGACGCCGAGGGATCTGACAAGCGTCAGTATGTGAGGAGTTGGGATGAGAACGTGTTGGTTTGTTAGACTAACCAACACGTTCTAAAACAACAAAGGCTCCTTCAAAACATTTTGCCGTATGATGTGTTCTGTTGGTGTTCTGTTGTGTTTTTATGTGTAAGGGGTAATGAAAATACTGAGAGACAAATAAAAGGCTAGATAAAAAAGAGATTTGAGAACAATGACGGAGAAAAAAAAGATGCAGACAAAGGCCGACTGACGATACTCGAGCATTCATGTCGCATTTAGCAAACAACTGAAATAGATGCACTCTGTTGAACTTGACCAGCCACCTGAGCTGTGTCTGAAGTGGCCATTTCACTTGCAAAGTAATCTCAAGCATCCTTCATGTGTTTTCCCAATAATACAAACATCTTAAATTACCCTGTCAACAAGGCCGGGATTCATCTTCATGTGTTTCTTTACACACAACATAAATAGAAGAGCTAGAAGGAATCAATGTGTCGTTGTCAAAGCTGTTGCCATGACGCTTGCGGCACTTTCTGACAAAACATGTCCGTATTGGTACACACTAACAACCGTTATGATGAAGAGAAGGTCTATCTTTTCTAAAGAGCTTCAGGAGGCTAACGCCTTCCTTCGTAAAGTACCGTACAATGAAATTGCTGCGTTCTGCACAAACTGCAAGAGTAGGCTACATTTTCGGTCATTCACGGTGGAAATGCTGATATGAGAGATTATATTAAGGCCAGATAGCAATATACATTTGCACGCCAAACGCATACATTTTCATGAACGTGCAGTATACTTAAAGCTGAAGTAGGTGAGATTGGAGCAAATATGATTAAAAAAGTTATTTTTTTAAAACGGTCGCTATATCGTGACAGTAGTACATGAAACAGGTAACCTGAAAAAAATCATGTGCCTCGGTGTCCTTCGGTGCTCCTAACGGCATCTGCAAGATTTCACAGACCGGAGGAAAACAAGCAGTAAGAGCTGATCTGAGGTGTGTTTAGCTGTAAAATGAGAAAGTTTGTGACGATAAAATGTGTGTGTAAAATCTGTTGAAGGAATGCCAAGTTCTGGTCACATGACCGGAGCACAGCCAATAGGAATGCTCTCTCTCCGAAATGACCTGTGATTGGTCAAAGTCTCCCGTCACGGGCTAGATTTTTTAAAGCCTGAAAACAGCCATGAGGAGGTGCAGAAGTCTAGTTATCTCTCAGAACACTTGAATTACAATATGCTGAAGGGTTATTATGAATTTATTGCCCAATGATGACAAAAATATTCTGCCTACTGCCACTTTAAGGGTCCCAGTTTGGGGGTTTGAAAATATGGTCAACCTAGCTGTACGCCACTCATCAGGAAGGCGAGATAGAGTTCTTCAAGAGTTTTTACAGGCATCTTAAATTCACTATAAATAAATAGATAGAATGGATAGAATGAAAAATGAAGGAGTGGGCGGTAGGCGTTTTCTTCCTACAACTAGAATTTCCACTTCACGGTTGTATGTCTCCGCCAACCAGTCAATTTGCAGTTTACATCCATGTCTGTCCAAAATGTCATCACTTCATCATTTTATCCTGTTAGACATTTGTGTGAAATTGCCATAATTAATATTAATAAATATGAATTCTTGATTTATGGCCAAAAACACATTTCGTGAGTCACAGTGACCTTTGAACACCAAATTCTAATCAGTTCATCCTTGAGTCCAGGCCAAGGCTGTTGTGACACATGTCTTATCATGGCCAAGGTTGTACCATGGAAATCTGGGATCTGTGCATATCCTGTCTCAGTGGGGCCCCTTCCAAGGGTGTAGGTTTTGTTTTATTGTTGGCGGGGACACACATGAAGCTGGAGGTCTGAGGGTTCTCCCCCATGAAAAATTTGACTATCAATCACTCAATTTCCTGAATTCTGGTGACATTGTATACAATTTATGGTGGACATTTCTTTTTTTATGTAAAGGAAAACACAAAGGCACCAGGTGACAAAATATAGAAACATAATGGACTATAATCCAGTCAGGCTCTCAGGCATTCTGTGTTATTATAATATAATATTTATTCTCCTGTATATCGACTTTTCTCCTTTAATGTTGTCTCTGCTGAGTCAACACACACATGTAGAAGGGATTCACTCTTCCCTCCTCTTCACCTCAATCTTCGGCATCAAAACCACTGTAGTTAGGTTTAGGAAAGAACTACATGGTTAGACTACTAGGTTTGTACAGTGAAAATGACAGTGAATGTTGTGAATGCGGGACACAAACAAACAGCTGATTGTAACGTGACACACAGGACATGAACAGCGGTCTCCTGGATGAAAGCCCTGTGTTTGTTTGACCCATCCACCTACCCTTTTGCCCGCCTGGTGCGTGTCTTTTTGGCTGGACCGTAGAGGGCCAGCCCTACAAACGCAAAAGTCTGTCACTGAGAGAGTAATGAAGTTACAGTACTGGTCGGCCGACTGTTGGAGTTTCCTCATTGGCCGTTGCTCTTTCAAAATGAAAAGGCGGAGAACAGTTCCGCGTTTACGTTTTCTGGGGAGCGTGTCAGCGGTTCAATGTAACATTGACATCATGCACATCGTTGTTGTGCATGTGCTAATGTTTATGTTCCTCAGCGTTTATGTTCGTCAGCGGCGAGCTGTTTTCACATACAGCGCCATTGAACTGACTATCTAGCAAGTCACATGTCGCTACTGCGGTATAAACCCAAAATAAACAGACTGTGCTGTGATTTCATTGCAATAAACGGATCAAAACAATGTCGAAATAACAACATTTTAATGTTGATTTGTTAAAAGTCTGAATTAATGCTTAGTCAGGTCTGTCCGCAAGACGACAAGCAAACAACTTTTAAAATGCTTGTTTTCTGAATGGAGTATAGTATGTATATATTGTTACACAACACTTATATGATGAATGCTTTTGATACACATATCTTAATAAAAAACTGAAATACTTTTAACCTTGCATATGTCATGCTAATACCTTTTCACCTTCTATAAAATGTATGACTAGTAAATGTTACCATTTACTATTACTGAATGTTTACAGTAATGCCCTGGGAAGGATAATAATATTTCAAGAAAGAAAGTTGTAATATTATGAGAATAAAATCAAAATTTAATGAGAAAAAAAGTCATAATATTTCAAGAAAAAATGTACCTGCCCTCTCTGGAGTATTTTTACATAGTTCTTTTCCTTAAGCAAAGGATCTGAAACTGAGGCTTTCATCCTGGGAGTCCGCTGTTCGTGTCCTGTGCGTTATGTTTCACTTTCACGTCACAATTAACTGTCCGTTTGTGTTCCGTCTTCACAATGTCAAGTCACATTTGCAAATACAATTTTATGCCCAACTATGTTGTTTTTTGCCTAAACCTAACTAATCCTGAAAAGGCATTTATTGACCATATTAAGCATGTTTACTGCCGAAAAGTGAAGCCGAGGGGTTTAATGAAGCATCAGTATGTGATGAGAACGTATTGTTCGTAATTATTTTGCTGATAATCTATGATAATGTAAAAATGGCAATCGTGGGCCCCTAGGTAGGTAGTTCCAATATTAATAATGCACATATCATAAAAGAAGGTGTCTATAATTAGCCCACATTGGTTTTGTAAAAGTTTCAAACTGTTACTGCTGTGTCATGTCTTGTACTTACCCAGTCTTACTCAGCAGATCTTTGGTATCTTTTTCCAACGTCCCAGTGCGGCCATAAAGCATCAACATGAAGCTTCTCTCAGCAGCACGACCACAGGAGCCACCCACTTCACCTACTGCACCCATACATTCATTAGATCCTGATCTACTTATAAACTAAGGGAAAGTCTCCACATTTGTACTTTTTTTGCTAAATCTGCATGATGTTAGACTTGTCTCTGAATGGGATCATGGAAGGTAATGTGCATGGTTGTAATTAGCAGTACTCACTAGTCTGAGGAGTATTAGCCACTGCCTCCATTGCAGTATTTTTGCTCCCTACCTCAGCAGCAAAAAGAAGCCAGATCCACAATGGCAGAGCCACAGCAGTTAATTGGCCCTCACGGTGTGAGACAACTTGATTGACATGTCCAAAGTTACATAGCTATGGTTAGAAGTGTGATTTCCATAATTGTGATAAGTACCTTTACTCAGTGCTTCATATTCTGACATTCAAATTAATACCTTGTCAACTGGATTTGCCCAATTGGCTTCAATGCTGAATTTAATTTGTTGTAGCGAGCAACTTCTGTTTATCTGATGTATTGGATGTAGTAATAGCCATATGGTTTTCGTCAACAATGTGAACTTTCACCACTTTACTGATCAGCGACAGCAGCATTAGATACTACTGCAAAGTGTTTTTTACCTGTCAGTTACCTGTCTGATTTATGGAAGAGATGCGCTTCGGTTTCAACTACTCCCTTATTATGAACATGAACTATGTCTAACCGGGGGCTGGAGCCGATCCCAGCTGACATTGGGCGAAGGCGGGGTACACCCAAGACAGGTCTCCAGACTATCACAGGGGCTGACACATAGAGACAGACAACCTACGGGCAATTTAGAGTCAACAATTAACCTGCATATCTTTGGACAGTGGGAGGAAACCTGAGAACCCGGAGAAAACCCACGCTTACACGGGGTGCCCTTTTGGAGCAATTAAATACAGCTGATGAGTCATATCTGGTGTATATTTGGAGCAAGCACAATATCAAGCATCATTTGAGCATGGAAGGGAAAGCAACCTAGTGTTAAGCACTGCCTTTGGCGGTCAGGAAGAATGAAATAGAACCGATTCTCTCCAAGTCAAAATTCATAGTGAACTTGAGGTGTTCAGAGGCTGAAATTAAAAAGCTGCAAAAATAATGTCATTGGTCACAATGCCCTTAAAAAAGGCATAATATATAAAGTATTTTTATTTTTTCCAGATATGTCACATAAAGGCTAGAAAAATTACAAGACATATTGGAGGCCATAGCTCCACCTTTTTGTTAGCACGAAGAAGTCATCCTGCAACATAAAAAAATTTAGATTTTTTTTTTGCATCTTGGCTACGAATGTGAGACTATTTTCCTTTACACTTGTATTTTCACTGTGGTCAGCACCTCCCTAACACTGATGTGCGTTCCTACTCTCTCTCATCCTTTAAAACATTATTACCATCTGGACTGCCTCTATCGTCTTATAGACTCTTATTTTTGTGACTTGTAGGGGGCTGTGGTTCAGAGGTAGAGCAGGTCGCCCACTAATCGGCAGGTCGCCGGTTCGATCCCCGGCTCCTCCAGTCCACATCTTGAAATGTTGAGGGGCTGAAGGCTGTGCCAGCCTTGTGTGAATGAGTATTTAGTATTTATGCCTCTGCCATCAATGCTGACATGTAGTGTAAAGCACTTCTATTGGTCGGAAGACTAGTCAGGCGCTATATATATATATAAATGCAAGTCTGTTTACCATTTACCAATAGCACCTTTAAAGTCGTGAATTGCAACAAAACAACTTTAGGTTTAGACCACAAACTGCTTGCTTTTTAGGAAAAGATCGTGGTTTGGGTTAAAATAATTACTGTGTAAGTTACGCAACAGGAGTAGGGTAAAATAAGTCAACGTCCCGCCATCGTCCCTGACCTCTTCCCTCCCTACGCGGACCTTTTATACTACGTCACTTGACTTCTTCCTTTTCTCCTTTCATAATTTACTACGGCCACTAGAGGTCGGCGTCGTCTTCTTGTATTCGTATCGGTGATCAACTATGTGAATCGATGGTAATAGCCCCCTGCTACCTACCAGTAGGTGTAGAAGGCCTATTCTAACCCATATCTATAAGGCTGACAATCGGCTGATTACATTCGAAGAGGGTGAAAATGCCATATTAGTCGATTTGTTGAGTTTTTAAATCAGTAAACAATGAATCCCAGTAATAAGAATGGTATTTGTAGTTTCTATTAATAGTAGTATGTATTCATTCTCAATTTCTTCAAGTCGAAGGTTTTCACCATTATAGTTAAACACACAACAGCTGCATTAATAATAGTAATTTGCCATTTGAAATATTATTTATTTGTGACACATCTTTCACTGGTTATCTATTACTCCTCCAATTTGGCAGTTGTTTCCTTATCCCTTCCTCACCTTGTTTCTGCCTTGTGTTTTCTTCCCTTGTAAATGTGTTACAAGGGAAGAAAACACAAGAAGGTCCCCTCCTCGCAGGTTTGCTAAAATTATCCTTACTTCCTGAATTTGGTTATGTGGCCTTTGAGAGTCTTCAATTTCAAAATGTAGAAGCAGCGTTGCTCTTGTGACTCATAAACATCTTTATTTATCATTCATTACCTTTTGAAAATGTTACAAGTTTACCAACCGCCCTGGGAACATTCATTTTTAACACAGCTTATTATGTTTTGCATTACACCCCCACAATGGACAGTTGTGTTCTCACTTCCCAACAAAAAGAGAGGATAACTCAGTCAGCCCTCCTGTAGTGAGCAGGGAACACAAAGAGCGTTGATGGTAAATACTCTTGCCATGCATTTATGGAGTCACAGGAGTGCCATAGGAAATAATAAATGTTAAAGAATAATAATAAATGTGGAAATATAAAAAGGAATAAATAATTGAATATATTTGTAAATAAATAAATGTGAAAATATAATGAGTATTAAAATAAAAGGATATATAAGTAAATGAAAAAATGTGGAAATATGAAGACGAATTTAAAAAAATATATGTTATTAGCAATTTCATTTTTTACCACATTTATTTGTTAATTTATTTCTCTATATAGTTGTTTATATATTTTTTTCATATAAATATTTCTTTCTGTATATTTTTAATTATGTATTGTTATATTATGCCACTTATTTATTTTTATCGCTTTATTTTTCCTTATTCTTTTCCCTATTGCTTTTGATTTTTCCTTATTGTTTTTGCTAATCCTTAAAGGGCCAAGTTCTCGATCAACTGGCTTTGGGTGGGCCTTCCTGCTCAGGCTGAGAAATCAATTCCTGCACACATGAACGGATGCTTTGAGAAGCCTGAGAACGCCTCCAGCGAATTTCTTCAAATTTGGCACAAATGTCAACTCGGATTTTAAGAAGAACTGATTATATTTCAATTCAGTTCAATTTGTTTTTATATAACGTGAAATCATAATTTAGAGATTCAACAAGAGATCCCCCATGAGCA
This sequence comes from Sebastes umbrosus, assembly GCF_015220745.1. Lineage (NCBI taxonomy): Eukaryota > Metazoa > Chordata > Actinopteri > Perciformes > Sebastidae > Sebastes > Sebastes umbrosus. The sequence goes on from NC_051273.1 coordinate 32,925,592, forward strand.
TGCATTCTTATGCAACAATGGCAAGAGAAAACCTTCCCTTTAACAGGTAGAAACCTTGGACAGAACCCGGCTCTGGGTGGGCGGCCATCTGCCTCGACCGGTTTGGTTTTGAGAGAGAGAGAGAGAGAGAGAGAGAGAGAAAGGGAGAGAGAGAGAGAGAGAGATGCACAGCATCATTAACATAGAGTGATAATAGAATTATCAGTAATAATAGCATTTCAGTTGTCAAAGGTCGAATGTCAAGGTCACTGTGATCTCATGTCCATCCCATTATTGTTAACGTAATATCTCAGGAATGCCTTGAATAAATTTCTTCATATTTGGCACAAACATCCACTCTGACTCAAGGATGAACGGATCAGATGTTGGTGGTCAAGGGTCAAGGTCACTGCGACCTCACAAAGCACGTTTTTGGCCATGGATTAATAATTCATATACCAATTATTCTTGGACACCTCTCCTAACTCTTCTTTTTCTTCTGTCATGATGTTTCTTTCCCAGATTCAAACCGCTACCAAAGCCGGTATCACAACACATTCACACCGCAAATGTGCAAACAAAACTACGACATGACACGCCCCTGGAAATGGTCTCCAGTTCAGTCAGGTTAAGGCACAAAAACAACTTGGTTAGGGTGCAGTAATTGAACTCTCAGCCTGGGCAGAAAGATGAGGCATCTATGTCTTTACCTTGAAGTGTTGAGCGGCTTGAGGTGGAACGAATGTAGTGCGGCGGCGGCGGCGGCGGCGGCGGCGGCGGCAGCGGCTGCAACGAGGAGGCTTGGTGGCGATGAAGGACGCCGATGAGGCTGAGCATTTGGGATTTGGAGTCATGCTTGGATAGCTTTGCTGAATTTAGCGAGAGACTGGTTGTGTGATCGGTTGTAGCCTGGAATAGCAAATGAGAGTGCCTGTCTCTGTCTGAGCAGGGGAACGATATGATTGGCTTATGGAGATCTTGGCAAAATCTGGTGCACGCCCATAGTTAGATGATAGTGTAGGAGCCAGAGAGCGAGAGACAGAAATATTTGTGAATGAATGAGTGTATAGAACTTCTGCTAAGTTTCATATTCTGCTTCAATCCATATTTGTTGGCATTTAGCCTTTCAAAAACAACGTTTTGTTCCATATGCTATGATACTTTTGCTTTGCCATGGACTATTACTGCATCGGGTGGCAGCGTGAAAATAGTTTTTCTAAAAATAGGTCATCATATGAAAATTGAACATTTTACACTGCTAAGATTATACCACTTTTATATAGTTTCTAGCTGTTAGATAAGCTGTGTATGGTGTGTGGGGGCTGCGTATCAACTGATGTCATATGGAAACACAGCGGCACAGCCTGAGTTGTCACAATGTGCTAAAGAGATGGAGACTGATGAGGAAGTTAATGGCCCATCAGCACAAACAAAAGGATACGGACGCTCTTTGGCGTGGGATTTGGAGAAAATAGTACCCCTAAAGTCTGGCGGTCCTAGTGTTAACTCTTTATTATGGCGCTCCTATGACTCCATATGCATTCGCTTCATAAAATGAAGTGTTGGGATATTTCTACCCAGAGACAGTCTCCCCATTTATCAGTTTTATTACTCCAATTTTAATTCTAATTCATATTTCCTGACTAGTGAAAGATGATGCTCCCAGATAATACTATTTTCACCAAACGCTGCAGTGATTAGATCAGATTAAAGACAACTATCATTGATTTACAGATTTCTGATGCACTGAAATTAAATGAAATGATGTTTTTTTGATGAAATGTTTTAAAGAGGCCTATCCCAGCTGTGTTTACTGGGACCAGTACAGCTTGGCTGATTATTCCAGTAGGAGCTGTGATGTGCATATTAATCCAGAAGAATATTCACTTTTTTCCAATCCTGCATTCTTCACAGCTAATGTATTCCTTGCTGTAAATACCTTGAGGAGTAGCAACACTGCCGCTGATAAATAATGTACCACTGATAAATGAGGCAGTGTGCGGTTTAGTGTGCGTGTATGTGTGTGTGTGTGTGCGTACACACATGTGAACCCTCATTTGAGAGAATGTGTGCAAATGCAGTCATTCCATTTTGTCTGACAGGGCTTATGTGTGTATTTTGTCAGTGTGCTGCCATGATAAAAACGCAGCATATGTTTCTTGCTGTACCCAATGCCTCTGTCACAACCAGCAGTCTTGTAAGGTTCTCTCCCCTGACAGAACAGCTGTAGGAATTACACACACACACACATACACACACTTTCTAGCACGGTTTGGGCACTACTACACATTCTTGGATATGATTGGAAAACATGCAATCCCTTCTCATTCCCAACTCGTCATATACGGACACTCGGTCAGGACCAATCAGCGTCACTTAGGTTTAGGCAACAAAACTACTTTGTTAGGTTTAGGAAAATATTACGTTTTGGGTTAGAATAAGTATTTATTAGGTATAGGTTACCTGACGTGATACAAGTTAATATGGGGCAATTATTTTAGCAGAACGATTTGCAAATGTGTGTTGAGAGATGTGTAACTGTATTTCAATCTGCGTATGCGTAATAAAATTTGTAAATGTGTAATAGAAAAATGCGTACTGAGATTTGTGAATGTGTACAGGAATCTGCAAATGGTATTCAGATTTGCAAGTGTTGAGATTTGTATGCGTACACACATCTCTAAATATGTAGGCAATCTGTAAATTCGTACTGAGATATTATTGGCTGAAAAGTCATATACAGTATATACAGTATATATTTGGGATGTTAATCATTAACCGTTTAACCGTTAACTGACATTAAGCATTTTAACCGATTAACGCTATCGCTTAAAAGAAATGTTAAAATTAATAAAAAAGCTGAGGAAAAACTCGTCACTTTAAGGAGAAAAGCTGGTCCACCTTAAGAGAGTCTGAGCCGGCGTTACAGATACGGGAAGTTGGCTCGGGTCTCTTGAGCTCGCTTGAGCGGAGGAGTTGTAGCCTCGTAGCATTTATTCACCGACAAATAAACTGTACACTAACTGTCTGCTACAGCTACATTCACAGCTTTAATGCCACCGACAAAGGGGCTCTAACCCTGATCGTTGTATATAAATGTAAAAAAAGTGAAATTCACAAATGACAAGCATTCTGTAAATGCAGATTCAACAGTTTGTATATAAATGTAACAACATCCAAATATGTTTTTGATGAAAATTGCAAATACTTTTAAATACATATATTTCTGGATTTCTATTAAGGTGAAATTCACATCAAAGATGCTTTGCTACAAGAAATCTATTTGTGACCCTTTATTTTTATGTGGATTTTTTTTACATTTATATACATATCCATTCATCCGTCACGGGGGGGGGCTGGAGCCGATCCCAGCTGACATTGGCTAAGGCACATTTATATATAAATATATTTATATAAATCACCCTTCTCTGTGCATTCATTAATATTGAGACTGATCTGGCTCCATACAATAATGGCCCCATAAGTTAAGTACTTTACGTAACATATTGTCGTACCTTAAATAAGTCAACGTTGGCTTGGTTTCACATGGGACACAAACAGTGGTCTACTGGATGAAAGTCTTGTGTTTGTTTGACCCATCCATCCACCCCGACGTCCTCCCTACACAGACTTTGTCGCTCTTTATATTCGCGTGGCTCGGTTTCGCCTATTTTTGATGCGTGCCGCGCGGTTCACAGCAACAACAGACAGTGAAGGTGATCTATTGACTGTATATTGACATCATACCAGCTACATCACTACAGTTTCAATGTCTGTATCTGTAGAATATGTTACGGAGATGAAAAAAAGTAAAGACTTATTTTTAAATCAACACTGCTTTCATTTCAAAAGAAAGACCCTCAAGCGTTTTTTCTGTGGACAGAATTCTTTCATTTGTTAACACAAGGCTTTTATTCTGAAATATTTGCAGGACAGTGTTGTAGAACATACAGTGACTTGCAGGGCTCCATGAATGAATATAGTACGGGGTTTTATTTGTGGATTATTACTATTATTTACAAATTACCACACGTTTCTTAACCTTTCTCTGTCTAAAATAACAATAAATGACATTTATAATGAAATGAAATGGCCATTATGAAAGGCAAGCTGTAGAAAGAAAGAGCTGGCAGCAGCAGAAACACAGCTGGTCTGAACACCCGACTCGTGAATCACGCAGCCACCACGCTGTTCACGCGGGCGGTCTGTCTGTGGCATAATACGGATGTGTTTACATTGGAGTTGGTTGAAAGCCTGGTGCTTCTCATACAGACACTAAAGGGCGCCGAGGGCCTTGACAAAACGTCGGAATTTGACGCCCTGGGAATGAGACCGATGGCTTGCCTGCCACCCTGACTTCACACCCTTACTTTGTACTCTCAACATAAAGCACACACTACTTTCTCCTTGTATTGAATGTGGGTATTATGAAGTGTGGCATCGTCCATTATGACCCAGATTCACCAAGTATCAGGGAAGTAATGGGTCAACACGGTAGGAATGAGTACAGTAAACAGGATCAGACTCTATACCTTGTAAATTTTCTACTTGTATTGTTGAACCATGAAACAATTACTGACCTTCCTGGTAGCAAACCCAATTAGTTATGATGTTTGTTTTTCTAATCTTTTAGCTTGTTTGCTGTTGTCCTTTTTCTACATTTGTGTCATGTTTGTTTACAGTGTCAAAGGGAGTGGGGCCGCTGTTCACTTTTAACTGGCTCAGTTTTATCAAAGCTGACACAAACTGGAGGGTACAGTGAGATGGAGAGCGAGATGGGAGGCCAGAGGCAGCCAGAGCCCTCACAAATAGTACCAGAATAATAAACACGCTGAGTAAATCAGAGAGACCATGCTGGCAGACATCTCTGCGTCGGAGACGTCACTGCAACCTGATTTAAGATTCACCATTTCCAACACATTAGCTGGTGCCATCTGGAACTGCAAACTTCGTGTCACGCCGCCATTCAAACACCCCTAATTTGTGTTGAAAGAAGGTATCTCAGGTTTCCAAAATATCATTTAGGATGGTTTTTATACCTTCTTTTTTAAAGATACCTGGAAGTGCATTCAATAAAGCAGTGAAAGCTATTCATGAGTGAGCGCAACTGATTAAAGGTGTTTAAATAAAGGCAGAAATAAAGGAAACAAAAACAAAACAACTTGGGTGTTTCATCAACTCCCTTATGACGAACATTTTTCTTGCAATGTGATCGCACAGAAATAGCCTATGACCACGACCTCTTGACAGCGCATTATTGTACGTGGTGGTGGCGGCACGGAATGTGTTAAAATGACTTTCCGCCTCTACAGTTGTTGTGTGCGTGTTTGAGAGAGAGGGGAAGAGAAGGTGGATTGATGCACGCAATGTTTCTGTAAGTTATTAATAACCTCCTTGGAACACTGCTTGGTTGACATCTGTAGATTCTGCGTTTTTTCACATTAACCTCTGTGAAATTACAGTCGAGTTCGACCAAAGCACACTTGGTGATTGTTGGAAAGAGTAACGACGATGGTTTAGGTGAGTTTATTTTGTTTCTGTCTGGTTTGAATGAAGTGTTTTACGATGCTCAGCTAAGTACAGCTGATCTCAACATAAACAAAAGTACACGTGGATGATGGCGCAAGCTGAATGGAGAGGGGGGGCATCGTACTCGGGCAGCTTGGCGGAGGTCTGTACTCTCTGATTTCCATTCTAGTTTGCAATCTGCAACCAGTAGACACTGTACCTTTAAGTGAGTTACAGCAATGTGACCTTGTCCAAAGTAAGCTTTGTTTGGCCCATTGACAGTAGGAATCATACTGTAGGATGCGAGTGATTTTCTTCTTGAGGCGTTATAATTGACAGCAGTCTCCAGAAGAGCAAAAGCAAACAGCAATTTAATCACATTCACTCCCCGGTCAGCCACTTTAGCTTGATTACTATACTACCATTCAAATGTTTACAATCAGCTGTAATGTTATATATTATATTCCAGTAGTGCTAACCTCAGACTAACCTTCTGTTTCTATTGTGAAGTTTGAAGAAGAGCTTTGCTAAAGCAACACGTTGCAGGTGTGAATTCCAGTTTGTTCTAGGCTGCATTATTGTGACCTTGACAATGAAACAAGAACCCGTTGCTGTTTAAATCTGCACAGAATTTGATGCTATAAGCTTCCAATTTGTTTTACCAATGACTATTGACTTGTGGTTGAACCATTGTAGGTCGTTTGTTCTCCATGTACAAAGAAACCCTTCATACAAAATAACATCTCTGTGTAAAGAGGACTTTCTACAACCTAAAAGCATGAAAGACCATTCAGACATATAGAGTATTCCTCTCAGACAGTTGACAGCACCAAATCAAGCTTTTGTGGCAGGCGATTCCAAACTTTTGAACGAATGGTTAAATATGACATAATGCAGTCAGTGGAGTGTCACTGCCAACAATCCCTGCATTCGCATATACTTGAACTTAGGAGCAACTTGGGGTTCAGTGTCTCTCAAGGACATTTCCACATGCGGACAGGAGGAGTCGGGAATAAAACTGCCATTCTTTCGGTTAAAGGACGACCCGCTCTCCCCACTGAGCTACAGCCGTCCTAACCCTCCTGAAGGGGCTCTGTTTTGGGAACCAGGGTCTGAAATTAGCACCTACCACCCACCAAATGCGGGTTAATTGTTGGCATTGGCGGGTGAAATCATCAGGACACCCGCCACTTTGGCCACTTTGGCAAGCAGGGAAAACACTAATGATGGGAACAGAGAACCTCAGTTGTCCGCTTTCTTGTCATCTCATGCCTATGTGACTATCGATTCCTCTTATTGATGCTTTCCGACAGTTACGCATGCACAACGACGCATACGCACGCTGTATCATGTTTCAAAAAAGCGCTCAACAACGTGGCGCTACTAAACCTGAGGGGACGCACCCTATTTTTCCCCTATAATGCGACACTGTGAACAACAAACCTGTGATGAAATCAGCAGGAGTAGAGTTAGTAACGTTAGCTGTTAGCAGCTGGTGGGTAGCACAGCCCTGATTGGATAAATAGCGGAGCTATTAACTTTAACGGAGGTGCCATTGAGTTATTATTATGAGGCGTTCAAAGTCTGCTCAGGAAAAAGGACTAATGGGCGAAGGTAAATTACAACGTTATCATGATGTGATCAAATGTAATCTCGTAAAATTAAGTTATTGTGTAGAAACTTTAATAAATCCAGTTGTTTGACGGAGATGTTTTTACATCAATATAAAATAGATATTAGAGAGGGAATTATGACCTGTTTCACTTCATAACAACTTAACAAGGTTTTGTTTTTTTTAAATCAAAGCAAATATTTTAATAATCATAATCATTTGAATTGTGTGTTTTTATGCAAATAACCACTAAAGATGACAATAACAAAGTACAGTACAGTACTGTGTACACTACCCTCCTTCCACAGTGTAATTCGAACACTGTAATTTACCATGTATATAATGTCTTTTATGTAAAATATATCGAACATTGAATGACATCAGATCTAAAATGTTATTCCTTCATTTAGCTTAGAGATTTCAAAAGTGGCAGATAAAATGTCTGAGAGGCAGACAAAAAAAAATACTTGCCTACAGTGGCAGGAAGTGAAAAAAGTTAATTTCAGACCCTGCTTGGAACTGTTGCCTTTTTCATCCCTTTTGAGTTTGCGGGCCTGTGTTGGCTGCTTATCCTGTTAGCCAACTGTCACACATTGAAATAAACTGAAATAAGTCAAACTTAAACCCTTGCCTTTGACTGTGATGCTGTGCCGTCCCCCCGTCCCCCCAATAAAAAAAAGAAAAACCTATTCTGGACACATGCTGCATCATAAAGTTCTTCATCTCAAAATCCCTCCCTCTCTCTCGCCCTGACGCTCTTTCACATTGAATTGTTTTCAAGTGCTTTCCGACTACTTTTTGAGGATGTCCATAGTGCGCGGTGTATAATGGCTTGTCTCTCATCCATTATGTTGAGGCCAAAGTAGATCAAAGTGCATTATGGGTGAAGAAACAATCTGTAAATGATACAAGTGCTCTGCTTTCACCCAGAAAGAGTCTGTATTCCCGCTTGTCAGACACAATTACATCAGAGGAGAGACGTGCGGAGGAGTGGGTAGGAGAGAGAGAGAGAGAGAGAGAGAGAAAGAGAGAGAGAGAGAAGAATGGAGGACAACAGAGAAAAGCATTCTTCCTTTTCGGAAGAATGGTCCAGTTCATGCACAGCAAAGACAAGATGCTGCCAATGGCATACAGTATACTGAAGAGAATATTTAAGCTCAAATTACTTTATAGTATAACTGACGTTTAAACCGCACCTGGTCTTTCTTTAGGAGTGAAATTATGAAATGATTTGATTAATTTAAAGCCGATTTGACTAAAACAATCGTGATATGATGAAATAAAAATATTCACTAAAAAAGACCACATCAATAATGGTGTGGGTTTGGAATGGTTTATTACCTATTAAAGAAGGAGAGGAGCAATGATTATGTATGAGGAAAGGGTCAGGAAGGAGGATGAGGGATGAAGGGATGAGGGGATGGATGGAAGAGAGCCATGATGGACCGATGTCAGCTGGAGGCGGAGGGAACCGGGGGAGTCGAGACTCTGAGTGGGGAAGCCGTCTCTTCACAGACGCTCCGTCCACACTGGGAATGTCAGCAGTGCGTGGCGGCTGCGTGATTGACGCGTCGGGTGTTCACACCAACTTTCTGCTGCTGCTGTCAGCTCTTTCTTTCTACATAGAGTTTGCCTTTCGCAATGGCCATTTCATTTCATTATAAATGTCATTTATATTTATTTTAGACAGAGAAAGGTTAACAAATGTCTGGTAATTTGTAAATAATAGTAATAATCCACAATTAAAACCCCATACTATATTCATTCATGGAGCTCTCCAAGTCACTGCATGTACTACAACACTGTCCTGAAAATATTTTGGAATAAAAGCCTTGTGTTAACGAATGAAGGAATTCTGTCCACAGAAAAAATGCCTGAGGGCATTTCTTTTGAAATAAAAGCAGGAAGTGTTGATTTAAACCCCGTACTTTATTCATTCATGGAGCTCTTCAAGTCACTGTATATTCCACAGCACTGCCTTGCACATATTTCAGTCGTGGTCTTTGATCCCGAACTTAGTTATAAAACTTCATAAAGGGAAGTGATGCAAATGCTTATGAATTAATAATGGAAGTGATGAAAATAGAATGATGAACTGTCAATTGATTTGATAAACTTGATTGACATTTTATTTGAAACAGTGTTGCTCTGATCATCAACTGTGGACCATTCATCATTCACAACACCCAACTGACATTTATTATTTACAGCACGCAATTGTTACTTCCGCCCTATCAAAAAAAAACGCCTACTTGGTGAACCGCTCTACTCTGGACTATTTCTGTCAGTGGGCGTGGTTTTTGATTGACATTTTGGGTGGAAGTAACAAAAATTGTAAGCTGTAAATAATAAATGTCTCTGTTTTCATCATGTCACAACTGTTTTAGTCAAATCGGCTTTAAATTTATCAAACCATTTGTTAATTTATCACTCTTTTCATAAAGGATAAATTCTATTGCTTGTTTCCTCAAAGATTATTAATAGTGAACGTGTCCAAATTGCATCAAATTCGACACTGCACATCTTTGGGTCCCCGGCAATAGACCTGCAAACTGTGAAGTTGATCAGATGAACGGTTCTTGAGATATGCAAAAGACATACCCACATACCCACAGACAGACAGACAGAATGAGATCCTCGCTTTAGAGACGTTGAGTAAAACACCACAGAGTAGCTGTTGTTCAGCCTGTACCTGTCTGTATGTTCAAGATACCTTTTCTTGTTTTGACTGAGTCAGCAGCAGCTGAACTGCAGGTTCATGTTATCAGTTTTAAACTTCTTTTTCATTGTGTGTGAAAATTGATGTGTGGCGTGAGAGCATGTTGGCTGTGACCGTAATACCTGGCTTAGATGTTACCACGTTATTACCATGACACCTGAAAGTGGGGGGGACAAAAAGTCTTGTGGCCCTGCCTATTCCGCCGTCGTCTATGTCAGTTTATATATTTATCCATAAATGTTTTGTGTTAGAATAATCAAATTTACCACCATTGAACCTTAGCCACAGTACTGTCATGCCACATGACACTACACATTCAAACATGGTTGAACATTGACATTTACTGCAAATTACACGTCTGACTCTGCAGCACCAATGACACCTCAACAAGATTAGAGGAGGCAGAGTATAGAGGCAGAAGGAGCTTGACTAACTGAGGAGGGTATAGTGATGATAATAAAGACTGGTTATGGCAAGTTTGATGGCAGCTTTTACAAACGGTTGAGGAAACACATTGATCTCTAACCCAAGGTTATGGTCACTGAGGTTCTCTGCCAAGCACTCTATTCATCCATTTCCAGGAACTGAGTAAGAGATTGTGTTTTGTTATATGAAAGGGGAAATGATTGTGAAAGCTGGTGAGGTGTAAGGAGGTGTGAAACGAAGGATTTTAAATTAACCATCAAGGAACAGGTTTGCACAGGAATGCCGGTTTGCCCCTGGTCTTGCAAGGACAACAAATATCAATTCTGTTTGGAGATGGAGGTTGAAGAGGAGGGAGTGGGAGAGATGAAGGCGAAGTAGTAGTAAAAAGGAATAGGAGGAGGTGTGCTGAATTCATATAGCACCAGCACCTGTCTTGTTGACCTTGCTGGAAAATGACAGAAACAAACTGTTTCCGATTCTCGCCCCTTACTTTCCCTCCTTTTCCTCTCCTATACACCTAACAGAGAGCACTTAATTGGAGGAGTCGTTTTATTCTCACTTTCTTTTTTCACCTTTTATCTTACTCTTCATCTGTCCAACTCTTTCACTTTTCAGTCTGTTTCTCTGTCATTGCCCTCCTCCCCCTTACCCTTGCTGTCCCTCCACACTCTCATCCTCCTGTTATCTCCTCCTCCTCTATGTCTGCCTCTGAATCTGGACTGTCGTGGGCCCTGAGGCACTTCCACTTGTTGACTTAATGGTGTGGGTTTAACAACCGTATAACTAGCACGACATTTGAAGGACATTCCGCGTGTCATGATAATGCATTTGAGGTTTTTCGCATGTCATTTAAATACGCCACGTTGTTACAGTGAAACGGCCGCAGTTATGTTTAGGCAACAAAACTACAATAACAGCCGCAGTTAGTTAGGTGGAGGAAAAACATCACGGATGGGCTTAAAATAAGTACATAACTAAGTAAAATAAGTACGTAAACAATGTAACGTAAGTACGGAAAACACGTCACTAACGTAACACAAACACTGGTCTTGAACAGCAGAAAGCAACAAAGGAGTTGTTATTGTACACAAAATGACTTAAAGGTCCCATATTATTAAAAAAATGAGATTTTCATGTTTTTTTTATTATAAAGCAGGCTTAAGTCCTATATAAATACTGTGAAATTATGAAAATGCTCAATCCACAGGGAAATACACACAGCCCGTATTCAGAAACTCTGCATTTGAAACAAGCTGTCAGGATTTCTGTCCATTTGTGATGTCACAAATATACAATATTTAGATAATTTACACAGATTTAAACGTAAACATTCTAAATGTGTCCCAGTTTATTACTGGTTGCAGTGTATGTGAATGTCATCAGCTGACAGGAAGTACACATGGACCCAAGCTGTTGCCTAGCAATGCAATTGTTGCAATTTCGTCGCAATTCCATCGAAATGCGCTAAAACGGAGCATGTAAACATGTTCTAGTAGAAACACAAAATACAATTATGAACCTGAAAATTAGTATAATATGGGACCTTTAAAAATTACTATCATTCATATGCCATTTGTCAATAATTTACCAGCAGTCACAGTTTGTGTACTAATTCTGTCTTCTTTTTTTTTCATCATCATTCTTTTCACAGGCAGTTTTGATTTTAAATAAATTCACCTTACTCATTTGTAATAATGCACGGTGACAGTTATGGGCAAAAAGACCCATTTTGAACTGAATGATGTAATTAAATTAAAGCTCTTTGTATCAGAAATAGCATGAACTGACGGGTCCCAGTTGGATTCTACTCCTTGGGCTATTGAATTTGACCAGACCCTGAGATAAATAATAATCCATTACACTTTGAAAGATCAAGAAAAGAACAGTGTCCAGTCAGTCTCTTTTGCTTTAGACTCTAATTAGAACATAATTATGGAAATGAAGGAGCTGTAATTTAGAGGGCTACCTAACATACCTGGGTTTGGTATCTTTGACTATCTGGGTATTCTAGGGCAGGAATAATGGTGTGGTTAATTGAGGCAGACAGACTTGGACCATGCGAGATAATGATTTCATCAGTCTCTTTCAGAGCTTTGATGGCTGATAGGTAATTGAATTCTAATTTCACTCAGTTTCAGACCAGCTGGATAACCTAATGATTTTCATTTACAGCTTGTCAGCGAATTGCTACAGCTGACAATAAAACTGTAGGTAATTTCTATTTTGAACCAACAAATTACCTGTTACCTGATCTCAACTGACCTAATCAAGATAAAACAGACGCCGACAACCAGACGAAAAGAGCAAGGTGGGAGGGAGGTAGGGGAGAGGAAGAGGGTTGCTGGTAAATTTCTTTAATACATTGAATTGAATCTTCGGTAAAGCAAAATCTGTCTATTGTTTGACATAAGAATTCCCACTTAACCCTATTCTGCATCAAGGCTCATCAGGGTTAATCCTGTGTATTATTAGGGTGACCAGATCCCAACGAACCAAATGTGGGACAAAGAGTGTGTTTGCGTGGTACAATGTGGGACACGTTACCGAGGCTAAGAGGGAGTCGACAATTTTGATATAATGTCTATCTATATATAAACATTTCTATTCTGTCCCTTATCTCATAACATCTCTACCAGGGCCGTCAATCCATTGAAATATTTAATCGCGATTAATTGCATGATTGTCCACACTTAATCACGATTAATCGCAAATTAATCACACATTTTTCATGTGTTCTAATAGTATCTTAAAGGGAGATTTATCAGTATTTAATACTCTTATCAACATGGGAGTGGTCAAATATCCTTGCTTTATGCAAATGTATGTATATATTTATTATTGGAAATCAATTAACAACACAAAACAATGACAAATATTGTCCAGAAACCCTCACAGGTACTGCATTTAGCATTAAAAATATATGCTCAAATCAGAACATGGCAAACTGCAGCCCAACAGGCAACAACAGCTGTCAGTGTGTCAGTGTGCAGACTTGACTATGACTTGCCCCAAACTGCATGTGCTTATCATAAAGTGGGCATGTCTGTAAAGGGGAGACTCGTGGGTATCCATAGAACCCATTTTCATTCACATATCTTGAGGTCAGAGGTCAAGGGACCACTTTAAAAATTGGTGGAATTTTTTGGATGGAATTTTTTTTCCATCCAGCTTTTCATTCATCCCATTCTGCTTTTTTTCTTTCCATCCTATAAAATTTTTCCTTTTCATCTTGTGTCTTCCCATTTTTCACCTCCCTTTCCTTTCCTTTCACTCCCACACCCTTGTCCCTCAACTCTCGTCTCCTGACGTTATAGATTCATTACAGTTTGATGATATCAGATGATTGCTCTCTCCCTGCTGGAACAATAGGTTTGTACCCTCGCTTCCAATTCTCCCGGGCCCTGACCGACTCAGCTGTGTGACGGCTGCTCCCTCCATCCCCTCTTCTTCTTCTTCTTCTTCTTCTTCTTAACCTCCTCCTTTCCCCCCCATCTGTCATCTGACAATTCATTCTTCTTCTCTTCTTTAATAATCCTCTTTTCTAGAGCCCTGCCGATAATGGATTTATGAAATCAATATCAATATCTGAGAGTAAAAACACATCCAATAAAAATAGGTCTACCTATTCCTATTTTATGCAAATACATATTTATACATTTTATTTATATATAAAAAATGTTGGTAGAGCATTCTAAGAATTGTGACCAAGATGCATGTGTTGAGGTGGGATATTTCTCAATTGAACAATGAACTTCACTTCTACCTCTGTGGCTCAGAGGTAGAGCGGGTCATCCACTAATCGGAAGGTCGGTTGATCCTTGCTTGACCAAGATACAGATTCCCAAACTGCTCCTGAAGGCTGAGCCATCGGTGTGTGAATGACTATTCAGATTAGATCCTGATGGGCAGATTGGCACCTTGCATGGCAGCCTCTGCCATCAGTGTATGAATGTGTGTGTGAATGGGTGAATGCTGACATGTAGTGTAAAGCGCTTTGAATGGTCGTAAGACTAGAAAGGAGCTCTATAAATGCAAGTACATTTACCATTTACGAGATGAAAGTTACTGTGAATATATGACAATGAATTGTAATGACATTCCATCAGCCTCAGCTCTTCTTTGTGTTTTGTGCTAATTACCAAATTTGCAATTTTAATTCAAAATTGATGGAAAGAGCACTAGCATATTTTACTAAAGTAAAAGTAAAATTACTTCTGAAAAGAAATGGACTCGGATAAAAGTAAAAAGAAGGTCAGTTAAAGAAACTTTATGTAAGAATCAGAAATTGCTTGTAAACAGAAACATCCGTGGCCGTTGAGTCAACGAAAGTCAGCGTCCTGTTGCTCGCGCTCGCGCTTGCTCTACATAGACATGAACAAGCATCAGTCAAAACAGTAAGGCGACACACGTCAGCTAAAACCACAATATCACTCTATATTTCACCAGCTTGGCAGTAATGTTAGCTGACCAGACGAAGGTCTCTCCATGAATCAATGCTGATACTGTGTTGTCCTGCTTCAGCCTCCCGACCGCGGTCAGAAGGAACAGGGGAGACACTGGAGTTTTGGTCGGAGACGATAATGTTACCCGCTGCAGAGCCCCGTCTATTCACTCAGCAGCAAGAAATAATAAGACACGGGAAACCTCTGTTGGTCTGGAGGAGCTGCAGCATTTATTTCTGCACAAACGTCCACTGTACATTCACTAGATATTCTCAGAGTTAAACTAACTCTTCTGCAGTGTGGAGTGTGCGCGCATGCACGTGAGGTGGAGCGAGAGAGTGAGTGAGAACGAGCGCGGTGTGTGAGTGAAGGCAAGCAGGCAGAGGAGCAGAGTACAGCAGAGACTCCGGTCCTGGAGACCAAAGCTACGGTCTCCCCTGTGTCTTCTGACCGCGGTCGGGAGGCTGAACCAGGAAGAGTTAACACTGTTTAACAGACAGGCTTCACTAGATATAACTTTGCGGTTTTGGTGCTTCCGTGTAGTTTGTGTTGGAGTCTGACTCTGAACTGCGTAGCCACACGCGAGCGCGCATGGGACACCGACCCACAATGATTTATACGTGTAAGAAGTTACAAACGGTACCTTTAAAATTAACTCTGTCTCCCATGCAGTGGATGAAATCCCAAACAGGGCTGCTTCCTTATCAGACAGCATGTAAGTAAATATGAGAACTGTGAATAGCTAATAAATGCCAGACTCAACTCCTCTTTCCTTTTCTTATCTCTTTTCTTTTACTTCTCTCCTCCTCCTGTTTCCACTTCATCTTTTCTGGTCACCTCGTTTTTTTCTCATTCATTCATTTTCGCCTTATTTTCCACTTCTCTCATTTCCTCTCTTTTCTTCTGACCTACTTCTCTTGTTCGATGCTTCACCTCCATTTGCATCAAAATCCTTGATGTAGCAGTAACAGAACACAACTCTGATCTCTTTATTTGTATTGTGTGTTTAACCTTCTAAAGGTAATGGACTGAGAGGTTCTGGCCACTGGATTTGTGTATTTTTCTTTCATGTTTTATTTCTTTACACCTCAACTTGCAGGTACCGTTTATGCAGAGCAATTTATTTTAGCAGTAGATTTCTTAGCATTTCTTTCTCGCTTCTGTCTGTGGTTCGTGCTCTGCAACAAGAGAAACAAACGTATTAACAATAAATCAAATCATCAACAGATAGTGTGCAACAAACCGGTAAATCGAAGCATTAAAGAAGTAAAATAACTTACAGAACGCACACATCATGTTGGCGGTCTAAAAAGGAGTGAACAAATGGAGGAAGATATAGATATAGAGGGCCTCAGGTTTAGTGGAAGTGCACCTGAGGGGGGGATGGGGCGGGGTCATTTCCAGGTTGGAGGGTTAGTTTTATATTTTTTATCCTCAAATTGACAACAATGTGAAGATCACTTTGGTAAAAACTATACATGTTTACTTTGATTTGAGTTCTAGAACATGAATGAATGAAAAGAATATGAAAACAAAATTATTACTTGTTACTGTGCATCAGCCCTGTTTGGATGTGTACAATGTTCCCTCCCATGTGTAGTTAGTTACCAGCTGCTATCATATATATCTGCATTTGCAGGTCACATGTCATTATGGTGATATGGTGGTAAATTTACAGTAATCAAAAAAAGCCAGCTACTAACTAACAGCAGGGCAAGAATACGCAAAAATTCAACCAAACTCGGCCAAAATAACACCGCTATCTGATAATCTTCACTTGTGGCGTCGGCCTACAGTTTACGTTAGCCATCTTGGTGTTAACTGTTTACCACTAACCGGGGCTGTACTGTCAGTGCACATTTTGATAGTTTGTTTATTGGATTAAATCCAAAGTGACAGAAACGAGAAAACAACTCATATTTTCTTTTTGTCCTCCCCGCCACCAGGAGACTCCTTCACCAGGAGGAGAGTGGGTGGCAGTTCTGGGAGACGGACCTTCAGTTAGCAGTTGTGGCAACTCCAGTTCAACCAGTTCAAAACCCAACGCCGGCAGCCGTAGAGCAAGAAGGAGGATGTGGGTGCGTGACACGATCCATCAGAGACAACAATACAGTGAATATCATTGCCTCGCCCAAGAGCTACAGTTAGAGTATGTGATTCATACAATAATACACTTTTTGTTAAATTCAGTGAATACCTCCTCACGGTCTGCTGGCTGTCCATTCTGTGTGTGCTCTGGAAAAAAAAAAAAAAAAATCAGGTGTCCATACACAGCCCTGGCTCTGTAAATGGGAAACAAACAAAATGGATCGGACCAAGCCACTATAGGGCTGATTTTTATTTATTTTTTTACATTCAAAGCTTCTATTGAGGTTTTCAAATGAAGCCTAGAATGGGCTGTGAAACTTCCTCTGTGTGTGCGTGAGGACTAGAGGCCTTGGAGCGCTTCTGTGAGCGTTGCCGATGCAGCTGCTCCGCTGGTGCAGAAGGAGCGCATGCTGCTGGATTTCCTCCCAGTTAAGTGTTGAGTGTTTGCAGGATAGGGAAATCCCACATTCAGAGAGTCTGGTAACTCAGCCTCCAGTGTCAGGTTCAAGCCAGGGACACACAGGGAACGTCAGCAGCGGGTGGCGGCTGCGGAGCTGTGTTTTTTATTTCGGCGCCCGTGTTAACAGGTTAGGGCGGCAACACAGCCCGCGTGAGCAGCGCGGCTCGGCTGCGTGTCAGCTGCGTCTCTACTAGAAATTCAAGGTCTGGCCTATTTTTACCATGAGCTGTGCACGATTCACAGCAGCAACAGACAGTGAAAGTGATCTTTTGACTGTATATTGACATCACACCAGCAACATTACTACAGTTTTGATGTCTGTATCTGTCGAATATGCCACAGACGTGAAAAAGTAAAGATGTATTTTTAAATCAAAATGGGCAATCGCACTTCCGCCAGGCCCGAGTACTCAACTCTAATTTCACAGAGTTTAATGTGAAAAAATGCCGAATCTACATTTTTTCTGTAGACAGAATTCCTTCATTTGCCAACATGAGGCTTTTATTCTGAAATATTTACAAGACAGTGTTGTAGAACATGCAGTGACTTGTAGGGCTCCATGAATGAATACAGTACGGGGTTTTAATCATGGATTATTACTACTATTTACAATTTACCACACGGTTCTTATCCTTTTTCTGTCCAAAATGAATATAAACGACCCATTTGACTAACACATTCTCACTCCTAACTTGTCAAATACCAACACTTGGTCAGCGACCCTACGCTTCAAACTATGACGCTCTAGGTATCCCTCTAGCGTCAGTTTTGGTGTTTCAGTTTCCGCTTGTTACATGAAACAAGTATGCTTTTTATGTCATTTGGTTTCACACGGGACATGAACAGCAGTCTCCTGGGTCAAAGTCCTGTGTTTGATTGACTCTGTAAAGGGTAGTAGGAGGACCCAATTGCAGCACACAGTAGACCAGGGACAGTTGGTAATGACTTTTAATGTCAAACTCAGTAGGTACTGTACAAGGCAGGGCAGGTAAAGCTGCGCACAGTGCAGTTCGACAATCCAGAAATGAATCTTCACACTAAGTCTCTGACTACCTGGTTGTTTCCGCGTGGCCGAACTGGACCGGGAAACAGGTGAGTGGGCAGCGACATTTACCGTTAACACACACATAGTACAGTTCAGGTGAAGGCACCGGTACCACAGAGGAGCAGACAGGAGACGTAGTTGTGAAGGCAGAGGATCCGGAACCAGGTAAGCAAAGACGGGCAGAAGGTAAGTCGAAGCCAGGCAAAAGATCAGGAAGCCAGCAGGTCAGTTATCCGTATAATAATGACGCGGATGGTTTACATTGGAGTTAGTTGAAAGCCCGGTGCGTCTCAGACTCTAAAGGATGCCTCGGTGCGTCGGGATCAGACCCAGAGGGCCGCGATTTTGCGGTTTACCGCACCGTGAAATAATATTTACTTAATATTTAGCCATTAAAGACAGCAACTTCCATTTTGTAGCGTCCTTGGCTGAATTTGGTTTTCCATCACTTCACTCTCTCTCTCTCTTCCAACTTCTAACCTCTCCCCCTTTCTTTCTGTCATTAGAAAGCTGACAGGCTGAAAGTGTTGTTCCACAGATAGGCAGCTGCTCTGTGGTTATTCAGCGTGCTAGCTGCCTTGAGGGACGGCGCCGCTGCCATCGAGGTTCATGAATAGACTAACTAACCGTACTGCTTCAGCACTTTCCTTTGAAGTGTGATTTACTTTTTTTTTCTTTTTTTTTAATTTTGTTTCATTTTGCAAACACTCATGTAAAACATTTTACTTTGTAGGCAGAATGAAATGTGTCCCCTTGATGAGAAAGCCTATTCCAAAGTTGAGAGTATGGGCCAACACACACACACACACACACACACATACATAGATACATCCCCATTATAGGGCACCTGCATAACTAATTAGTGCTGACAGCTTACTCACTTTCTCTCTCACATACTCACACTCACACACACATAGCAGCATCAATCACAAATGGAAGCGTTTTCATTTCCATTAATTTGGCTGTGGATTAAAGTTGACCCATTTTCGCTAATGGAGCGTGCTTTGGACAGGAGAGACGGGAGAATGAGGACAAACCAGACTAATGGTTATCATACACCTACATAAAAAGGACTGGTGTACCTGCCGGTTCACTCCTTTTGGGGTTTCTAAGTCCAAAATCACATACATCAAACGTAGCCTCAAGAAATAATCGGTGCACTATTTATGTAAATAAAGGTTTTGTTATTCTCTGTCTCTGATTAATACAACATAATATTGCCGTAAGCAAATTATTGAAATTAGTTTAAGCATTCTCTGCTGTAATCACGACAGCTATGATTTTCTATTTTCTTTTTCAAAATTCTCAAGTCATATTTTTACACAGTGCACACACACGTTTTCTTTTTGCCTGCCTGCACCCATTTTTGTATTTCGGTGACTCACTTTAAACTTGACTGTGTCATTGTCAGAGAAATGCAGTATTTAGAGCAAGGATCAAGTAACACTGTGCAATTTTGGTGTCAAGGATTACAGGGATTTATGATTGCCTTCGCCTGCCTGACCAAGGCCTCATTTTTCCATAGCAGTTCCTCTTACGACAGTATTTTTTTTTGACTGTGAGAGCTTATTTAGTTATTTACATGTTTCCCCGGTCCATTTGAAAGGTTTAATGTTCCTTGAATGTTAGAAAAGAGGCTAAAATGTCGCTGGAACTTGGAGATATTCTGCATCTCAATGTGGATTCACTGTTACAATACCTTTTGTGAGTCATGATTTATTATATGTTGACTTTCATGTACATATTTTTGGGTATATAGCCGGTGTAACCCACTTTTAATTTCTCTTTAGCTTTTGCTCTACTATCAGTGAATCTCCCATAAACAGAGCAACATGGTAAACCATATATTTTCAAGTTTGCTGTCTAAACACTAGCAAATCCAGAGAAACATAACTGTTGTTTTTCAGTTCAAATTAACCTGAGTGGAAACGCCAAAAATGTAATTAAATTTGCAAAAATATTTATAAAATTCCCCTCCAGACAAGTTTTAAAGTATGTGAAAAAAAATACTCTATGATAATAGATAAGAGATAGATAATAATAAAGACTTTCACCGGGGAGACTGATGTACGAGTCTCATGAGAAGCTTATTTTACACTTAGCTGATTTAATATTTTCTCTTTTTTTAAATTAGTATTTTCAATTTTCAGTCACAGTTTGGTTAGGGTTAGGCACGAAAAAGACATGGTTATGTTTAGACAAACTATACAAACAGTAGATATACACATGTATATACAGTATCTAGTGTCGGGTCGGGTGCAAATAGCATTGTTGGCTACGAACACCTGGGTGCCTGTCTCTGCCATGCTATATACACCCGGGTGTAAATAGCCACATTGGCTATTCCGCCCCCGGGTGCAAATGGTATTGTTTGCTACTGACACCTGGGTGCTAATAGCATCTGCCTTAATATATTGTTTAAAATGGTTTTCCCACATAAAAAAAACAAAAAAAAAACTTCCAAGGCTGGAAGCACATCTATTTCCCCCTCATTTAGAAATTCTAGATCTGACCTCGCCTTGCCCACCACTGCTGCTAGGTTTAGCAGTGTGCATCAAGATTTTGTGGCGTGCCGTTTAGGAAATTATTATATATATAATGTAAAATTTGAGAATATTGAATGAAATCCTAAATATATGGAATGAAATGTGAGAATACGGAATGAAATCCTGAATATATTGAATGAAACTCTGAGAATGTGGAATGAAATCTTGAATTACAAGGTTGTTTTTTTCTATAATGTTTGTGTTTGATACCAAACTGCCTTTTTCTGGCATGCTTGAAGAGTTCACTTGCAAAAACATATATCTTAGTTTTTTCCCCAAAAATTATTTTGTAATGTTTTTCTTTTTTTATTGTGCACTCGAGGGAATATCAGTCAAACTGGTGTTGGTTTATTCATTTAAGGGTAGCTTTTATCTTGTTTGCAAATTATCCCTTCATTTACTTATTGACACCACTGGAGAATTTCTAAAAGTCAAATAACTTTGAAGGCAAGGGGTAATTATCACACCAAACATTTCCCTTTCTTTTTTATTTTTCAAGAAAATCTGTGTTTTTTTTTTTGTTTTTTTTCTCTCAAGCCTGAATATTAGATGAAATGATTTGATACTGAAATCGGTGTCCTATATGGTTTTTACCATCACATCAGAGTAAAAAAAAAAACTGTCTTGGTTTACTGACTTCAAGGTTCAGGAAGCTGTGTACAGAATGTTAACATAAACCCACACAGGAAGTTTTCAAACTGCCTTGTAGACGCACTTTTTCAAAAGAACCTCAAAATAGAATGTACAGGCTACCAAAATCACTAAATAAATGCTCTTTTTCTTGTCTAGCCTGTTGTGTGAGTCTGCCCTTTCCATGAAACAAGCAGGTGAATCCCATTGGAAGCATAACTCCTTATAAATAATACAGTAGCTTCAAAATCAAATGCAGTCCACAATCCATAACATCTTTTTCTTTTGACCCGATGCTTGAAAGTGTGCTGACTGTTATGGTCCGGCTCTAACACCACAACAAGTAGGGAAAGCACACGCAAGGGAGAAAGGAGGAAGGAAAGATTGAATTAGTTACTCCTGGACACTTCCAATTGGAGGCTCCGGGGTAGACCCAGAACGCGTTGGAGAGATTATATATCTCTTTAACAGATATATGACTTGTAACTAATGTCAACTAAGTCAAGTCAGGGCTTCTCAATCTGGCTATGAGAGCATTCACATCAAAGACGCGGTGTTTGCAGGATACGACCAATCACAATCATGGACAGGTTTACTTTCAGCAGAGCTGCACATTTTACAAACGAAAAGCAAACTATACAATATATACTATATACAATACTATACAATATTAGACAACTACCAAAAAGTTAAAACACATAATCCGGGCTAAAAGCAAGACTGTTGCAGCTGCCAAATGTAGGAAGGACAGCTGACAAAAGAAAAAGAAAATGCCGATGTATGAATGCGTAAATTATTATTTCATTAATAATAAATAATTAATATGATACTTATAGAATAGAAATTTCTTTCAGATGTGTCCCCAAGCCCAGTGGTGTGAAAAAGGAGCAAATAAAAAATAAATATGAAAATATAATTCAGAGTGGTAAGCAGACTTCCTTTAATGTCTTATTGGTAGGGCTGTACCAAATAGTAAGAGGCTTCATTCATAACGTTGACATTCAAATCTGATAAAGATTAGGCTACACTAATATTATTATCAAATAAATGTTATATTATGCAATTTGTAGAATTAGATTCCAGTGGCGGCGGCATAGGTTTTTTTTCCAATTGGAGTGATCAAAACATTTTCAATAACTCAACTCAACACCATGTTTTTATCAAAACAAAATATTAAAATTCAATCCATATTTGTTGGCGTTTAGCCTTTCAAGAACGACATATTCATGTCAGAGTCGTGGGCTTGCAGTCCCGCAGACTGTATGCATTGCCCTGCCTTACTTTGCTATTGTTACTTTTATGTATGCTGTGGGTGAAAGTAAGCCTGCTTACCGCTTTAAATTATGTTCTTACATTTATTTTTCACTTGCTCCCAAATCTGTTTCACACCGCCGAGGTTGCAGCTGAAAGAAAAACTAAAATTGTCCTACAGGCCATAATTTCTCCAAATAAAATATCTTCTATTCAATAAGGATACATCTAAGCAACACAGTAACAGAATTCACAAATGTAATTATAGTCAGATCTACTCGTGTTCTAAATGGGGCAGTGATATTATAAATCTGTTAATTTACGCCTTCACAGTCGGCGATTTTTTTGCCAGCTGTCCTTTCTGCATTTGGCAATTTCAGCTGTGTTACTTTTAAGCTGGAATATGTGTTTAACATCTTCATATTTGTCTCATATTATATTTTTCTCTTAGTTTGTTAAAGGTCCCATACTGTAAAAAGTGAGATTTTCATGTCTTTTATATCATAAAGTAGGTTTAAGTGCTATATAAATACTGTGAAAGTATCCAAACGCTCAATATATGGAGAAATACTCATAGCCCGTATTCAGAAATTGTCCGTTTGAAACAAGCCGTTAGGATTTCTGTCCATTTGTGATATCACAAATATAAAATATTTAGACCATTACACAGTTTTAAAGGTAAACATTCTAAATGTGTCCCAGTTTATTTACTGCTGCAGTGTATGTAAATAACATCAGCTGACAGGAAGTAAACATGGACCCAAGCTGTTGCCTAGCAACGCAATTCTGTTGAAATGTACTAAAACGGAGCGTTTCAGGCAGAGAGTAAATACAGGTATAAATAGGCAGACTATATGAGAAACATGAAGGTTTTTTTGTACATTACAGCATGTAAACATGTTCTAGTAGAAACATAAAATACAAGTATGAACCTGAAAATGAGGACAATATGGGAGCTTTAAATATGCCGCTCTGATGATAGTAGACTTGTCCGTATTTGCATACATACATATCCATATTTGTTCACATTTTACGTGAACACGCTCACAGACAGATTGAGAAACCCTGGGTTGATTTATCGAGTTAATAACCACCGTCGTAGGACTGCTTAGCGTGATTAGCGGTTGTTAGGGTTAGTTAAGCCAGATAACGAAAAAAATACCCTCGCTTCGTAGTACAGGCCTCAGCCCTGGGGCTGTCACATGACCTAAATAACACAACCACTGGCTGGCAGGGATGGCAGGCATGGTGCGGATCTTGGACCAATCCCAACGTCCACAGTCACTGACTCACAGACTTTGAGACGCATTCCCACAAGTCTTAGGGCTGTCTCACTGTCAAGTGCTCGAGGGCTCTCTCGCAGATATTTTGAGCCACATATGCACACTTTCCTTAAGTCATCCGTAGGTCGCATTTCTGCAGACTTTGCCTGAGGGAAATCTCCCACAATTCATAGCTTTGTGATTCTAAACACTGGGTTTCCAGGGGAAGCACGGAGGCATTAAAAAAGTGCTCTCCCGTTCGTATTTATACCATTACCTAGCCCTCGCAGCCTCTCACACTCAACCATTTACCAGGTGACGTCAGTTAAGGTCCCGAGGGTTCAGGGTTTAAGGCCTCAGGAGGGACATTGGGATTTTATGAACATCGGGTTCATAAAATGCTTTGCCTCTTGGGTTTTGGCCAATATAATATATATTCTAATATTAGCACATCCTGTCATCCTTTTTAATTTCCAGGGACCAAATAGCTCATTCTGTAGCCTATAATCAGAGGGGTGTGTAGCAACTCATAACGTAATAACTGCGCATAACGTAATAATCTGAAACGTAATAAAAGCTCATAATGTAATAAAACCTTGAGCACATAACGTAATAACAGTTTTGTTCATAATGTAATAAGTTATTACATTATGAGAATGTTATTACATTGTAAACATTACATTAAAAAAGTTTAATAATGTAATAAATTCAGCACATAATGTAATAATTTAAAAAAAATAGTACTCTCCTTGTCTTCTTAAAGCATAGGAACCCTCTAGCTTTACATGAATAATTTAAAGCAGCTGGATTTAATGACATGTTTTCACTTTACTTAAAGGACCAGTGTGTAGCATTTAGGGGGATCTATTGGCAGAATTGGAATATAATATTATTAAGTAAGTCTTCTTCAGTGTGTAATCACCTGAAACTAAGAATGGCTGTGTTTTAGTTACCTTAGAATGAGGCCTGGTTCCACTAAATGTTTAGTGAACATAATGTGTAATCTCAGTTTAAATAGTGAAAATTGGTGGGAAGCTTAAACATGAAGGATCAATGAATTAATTTGATGATATGATTGGTCGCACTGATGCAACATAATTCCTTGAAGATTATGTGTTAATATTTCTGAGTGAGCAGGATCGTGGTGCAGCTGCAGAATGGAGTTTGAAAGTGAGTTTTTAACGTGTTTTAACAGCATTTCAGTGACTAAATTTACTACATTTCTTGAAGTAGCTGAAATGTGTCAGTGAATGCTGGCTCTTATTTACCTGTTGCCATGGTGAATCGTAGTATCAGAGATCCATTGATGATGGCTTTTTTATGTTCAGGTTCAACCTACTTAAAGTTGATTTTACTGACTCTGATCAGCTGTGTATTTGACTTCACATTTAATAATTAATTCATTGATCCTGCGTGTCTAAGCTTCATACAGATTTTTACAATTTAAACTGAGATTATACTAATTGACTGACTGACTATCCACTAAAAGAGATTTTAGTGGATCTGCTCTAAAAAACAGCTATCTTATGTTCACAGAGTCACAGTGTTATAAAAACAGAACATCACAAAAAGGACAAGCAGATGTTTTATTCTGAGTTGAGGGTGATTTGATGCTGTGTAATATTTGAATGTGAGGGTAAAAAAAAAAAACGCTGTTACCATGGTAACTGACCAAGAGTTAAAGTTATCTCTCATTCTGGAACTGTAAAGCCAGAGTTTCCCTCATCTCAGGCTTATCTAAGTCAGAGTTTTCACTAAACCTGCTTTCTGAAACAGACCTCTGGAAGAAAACATGAATGCTTAGTCCTATTTAGAACACGGGGTATTGATGCACTCTCGTAGTCGAAATAAGCATTACAACAACTAGGGATGCACCGATACTGATACCAGCATCGGGTACTGGGTCCGATACTGTGCTCATGTACTCGTAATCGCAAAACGGCTCCGATACAACGGCACCGATACCACTTTACGGCAGCGTGGCGTTAACCTCTCGTCACCATCTTTCGGGTCCTCACGCTCCACCTACCCAACGGTGCGGGCGAGACGGGCCGGTGGTGTGCCCGAACCCGCTGGGCCGGGATCCCACCTGTGCCGGCCGGACGCGCTGGCCCTCACTTTCATTGCGCTACGGGGTTTTGCATGCAACCTCTGACTCGTGCATGCGTTAGACTCCTTGGTCCGTGTTTCAAGACGGGTCGGGTGGGTTGCCGACATCGCCGCAGATCCCTGGTGCCTTTTATGTGGGCCGTGCCCCACCCTCGCGGCCTGACGCGGTTGGGGACCACTGAGGACAGTCCGCCTCGGTCGACAGTCACACCGGGAGCAGGGGGCCCCATTCCTCCCTGGCGGGCAGAGAGGGCGCAGCAAGCACTTTGTCAACGGTGCCGCGAGGTCCAGGCGGGCTGTGTGTTGCTCACACCCTCCAGCTGGCTGTTAACAAGGGTTTTTTTCCACAGAGAAGTACTCGTATCGGTACTCGGTATACCGAAATATAAGTAATTGTACTTGTACTCAGTCTGAAAAAAAGTGGTATCAGTGCATTCCTAACTACAACCAACACTTCACCGCTGTTTGTATCCCATGTGAAACCAAGTCAACGTTCACTTATTTAAATTTACATCCCTAGCTTAATAATGTAACAAATGTAAATGTAGTGTCATTTTAAGCCAAACCATGATGAATTTTTTGACTAAATCTAACCAAGTAATTTTGTTGCCTAAACATAACCAAGTAGTTTTGTTGTGTGCCCCCGGGCACCGGCCCAATGGATAATCCATGATTCTTGGTGAATACAGTGGGCTGCCATATTAAACTACTGACCACAATCTACCTGTTACGGGTTCCGTAAATTTTGTAAGTTTAAAACTAATCAGAGTGGCAGGTCTTCCTATCACTAACTATCTTTGCAGGTTTCCAAGCTGCTGGGGTTAGCCCGCCTCCCTCACTCTTCCTGTGATGTCACCGCTGTGTCCACCACTCCGCAGTCGGGGCGAAACCGGTCGAATCAGTTAAAAGAGGCCTTGAGATGAACGACATGGGTGACTGTGATTACTCTTGAACAGTCCACCTCGCTGCTTCTTTGTTGTGTGATTTTGTAACGAACTAATTAGCTAACTCGATGGTATTGAGTACCTTTTTGTGATGTTAATGTAGAAGTATAGAAGCATTTGGATTTGGTTGGAACTGGGCTAGGGAGTACTGTATTTTCAGGTCACATATTAATGTGCTAGATGCACTCGTTAAAGGTGGCTGCCATTTGTGTGTTTTGTTTATTAGTGTTGAGAGTAGTTAAAGTAGAGTTTTATTTCTTGTTTATATGTAGTTGTTTGCCAGCTCAGCTGTGATCTTAATTTCTAGTTTACAGCCATTTTGTTTTATTGAATTATTGATTTCAGCGCCATCAGAAACACGTTCCTAGTTTACATTTTATGTCAAACCACACTTGTGTACGCTTTTGATTGCTGCAACTTTGTTGGTTAATTGCCTGCAGCCTGTTTTGCTCTCATTTCATTGTGCATTTAACAATTAATGGCTACCTTAAGCCTGATTCCTGCTTCCCTTACCCCTAGACCTTACTGGGATGTAACACTACCAGGAAGTTGAAGTCAGAAAAGGTTAATCTTTGTATATGGTACTTTTTTTTTAAAATGTAATTGGAAGTGGAAGCTTTGCAGGCTCTATTTTGCTTTTAATTTCCACTTAATGTTTTTATTTTTTGTCCACTGTACATGAATAGTTTCAGTGCAAATCCCCAGTCTCATATCTTGGTTTGTTTCACACTATAGGGCTGCACGATTATGGTCAAAATGATAATCACAATTATTTTGATCAATATTGAGATCACGATTATTTATTGATTTTAGGGACAAAATATTTTCATTGCAATTTCATATTTTAATTAAACATAGCTCAGCTTTCACTTCCGTGTCGTGCTTAATTCCAAACAAAATTATAAATGTTGTCCTTTTACTTTATTACTGTCATCTATAGTTGTTATTTGCATAAAAACATACAATTCAAATGATTAGGACATATAAAAAAAAATATTTACCTTGATTAGACAAAATCTTGGCATTAGTAGTTTAAATTATACATAATATATACAGCTGCTTAGAGTAGGTGTTAGGACGTTAAACAGGTCATAATTCCCTCTCTATTATCTCTTTTATATTGCTGTGAAAACATCTCTTTCAAACAACTGGATTTATTGAAGTTTCTCACCAAAAAACTACATAACATGCTCCTTGCTGTCGACAGATGAGCCGGTCACAGTGATTTCTCTGAGCGGCATCGTGGGAACGAATTACAATACAGGTGTCTGATTAAAGGTCCCATATTGTAAAAAGTGAGATTTTCAGGTCTTTTATATTATAAAACAGGTTTAAGTGCTTTATAAAAACTGTTAAACTATCGAAGCGCTCAATATACGGAGAAATACACACAGCCCGTATTCAGAAATTGTGCGTGTGGAACAAGCCCTCAGCATTTCTGTCCATTTGTGATGTCACAAATATACAATATATAGATCATCACATGGTTTTAAACATAAACATTCTAAATGTGTCCCAGTTTATTTCCGGTTGCAGTGTATGTAAATAACATCAGCTGACAGGAAGTAAACATGGACACAAATTGTTGCCTAGCAACGCAATTCCGTTGCAATTCCATTGAAATGCACTAAAACTGAGCGTTTAAGACCGAGGGTAAATAGAGGTATATTTAGTCAGACAGTACGAGGAAAATAAAGTTTTTTTACAGCATGTAAACATGTTCTAGTAGAATCACAAAATACAAATATGAACATTAAAATGAGCACGATATAGGATCTTTAAGTTAGTTGTTCCAAATGTTTTAAATGTTGTTCCTTGACGGCTTATTTTGGACTGCAGTTGTGACAAACTGCAGCTTTATGTCTTCTTCACTCACACTGAAGAACTTCCATACCGACGACATGTTGTGTGTGTGACGTTACTGACTGTGCCGCTGTGTGCCGACGTAAAACCATTAAGTGCAAGTGTGTGTCTGACCGGCAAAAAACTTTGATATCTGAATATGAGAAAGCTGAAAATCGGCCGGCTTTGATCGGCTGCTGATGGACGGTTCATCTCTAGCTGTTAGTTTAGGAAGCGCTTGATTTAGGCAGCAGAGTTTTCTACGAGTGGATTGTGTTCATTTGTGGAAAGGCAAAATCGTGATCACGATTAATATTAGATTAATTGTGCAGCCCTACCTCACACCTGGCAATTACAGTATAATCCAACCTGCAAGTAAATGTATACTGTGTATGTACTGGTATGTGAAAGCATATGTACAAGAGTGGCATACACTTCGTATGTGCATCTCTATCAATAGATGTGTGTACAGTGTGTGTGTTTGTTTTACTTGGCAATGGCGGCCGGTCCCCAGACTCTGTCTCCACTAACATCTGGCCTCTCACAGACTTTGCCTCGAGACACACACATACACACACACACACACACACACATACACACACATACACACACACACTGCCACATGCAAACTCAGACTGACTCATCCACATGCCCACTCACTCACTCACACACACTTTGTCACTCATAGTCTCACACACACACGCAGGCTGGCTTTGGTGCTGCAAGCCAATACATTTCTTCAGTTGGTGTCCCCAGCTCCTCGAGAGATTGATTGATCAACTGTAGTGAAGAATCGTTCGGTCCTACTGCGACTGACAAATAACTGCTATTATCACATTGGTAAAATATGGGTCCAAGCCCCTGCAGCTGATTGGTTCTTATCGGGCAGACATATCAATTACACTTATTGCTTCTGCTGCGACTGGTAAACACCATACAGACGCCTCCTGGTGAGTGTCAGAGTGCCTTGAACGTGAGTATGAATGTTTACGTCCAACACCATTGACTTCGGCTCGACAACCTGCTGTTCCATGTATCTCAGCGGAAATGGTTGGTTACAGCAATGGAGAATCTTCAAACTGTTAGGCTCTTGTGACCTGGCACTGGATCAGTTCTTCCCTAATCCAATAGTCCATCCTTGTTGATTTCCTCCTTCAAAACCACTGAGTTCCCGGAGCCTTTAATGTTACTCATTTCTAGTTTGTCACAGCATTGTTCTGTTGTTCTATTGTACACATGCACATGTAAATACTCTTGAATTATACCGTTAGTCTAAGCATTTTTGTGCCTGATGTCCAGTTGTGATTATATGTTTTCATCTTTCCATGAGAGATCGTTTTGCGGCCATGTTTGAACGAGACAGTCGAATAGTTTTGACGTCACATTCTAAATAGCAGTCCACTTCCGTGTTTTGGTACAAGCAATTTTTCGGTAGGATTTGAAGTGCTGCCAAACCTGGAAAAAGAAGCAGCCTTTCTCTGTGCAATGAGAGAATGTTAATTTTTGAAATGAAAGCTCTGTAATAAGGTCTAGTTTGTAATCTGTGTCATATTCTACCATGTCAGTTGCGTGTCAGATGGCGCGATCACAGCCTGGTGAATCATAGACGTGTCATTAACTAGCATCATCCTTCTATGATGCTCTCATGTCTTGGAAATGTGGCAAAACGATAAACAAGTGTTTAGCATATAAAGGGCTGACACGTCTATGCATCGGAAATACTCAAAATTGGAGGAGGAGGAGGTTGTAAAGCCGGGCATGGTCAGGGAAAAGAGCGCAACCTGACATGTTGATTTTGCCAAGTTAAACATGTTTTTTTAGCTAGCAACAGTTTATCCTGTGCCATGTCATGTCACAACATTTTTCCTTGGCTGTCGGTTGACATGTCTCAGTGTGATCGAGGACCACCGTTTTTAATTGGCCACCAAAGATTTCACCATATTTCTCAAAACTGGCAACATTTGTATGGGACAGCCCAAAGGATAAAGGTGTGTCAAGGTGTAGCTTAGGGCCATATTTAAACTGTGTAAACACAAGATAGAAAGGTCATTTAAAAAATAAAAAATAAGACATTTCATCACTAATGTAACTTAATGTAAAATTATCAGATAGACAAGTCAAGAAACACAAGTGGCAGATAATCCACAGTTAAACAGGAATGGGGCAGGTAAAAGGTACAGATTTGGGTTCAGGTTTCAAGACACATCGATCTAGCAACTGACTGGGGGAAAAAGTGGCTGGTATAAACACTGACAGGGTGATTGGAGAATGAGAAACGGGTGAGCAGGTGGAGGTGGGAGTCAAATGGGTGCAACGCGGTATCACGCCAAAGCCTGTCCACCAGAGGATAGCAAGTCAGTGTCACGTTTTGCCTCACCGAGGCGTGAATATTCCATGCGTGTATGAAGGTGCAGTACCAGCAAGGGGGCTTAGTTAGGTTTAGGAAAACGTCATGGTTGGGCTTAAAATAAGTACGTAAACTAAATAAAAATATGTATGGAAACAACATAAAAATAAGTACAGAAAACACGTCACAAACATCACAACGAAACTTACAAAACAAAACCGCGGTCTACTGGTTCGAAGTCCTGTGTTTGTTGGATCCATCCAGCTCCCCTCCTGCCCACCATAAGTAGTCTTTCTCCCTTTTTATTCTATGTCACTAGCTCTGAGCGTAGCATATTTACGTGGAGGCATTTACATTGTAGTCAATGCAAACTACATGGCGTACACATGACATACCTAAAGCAAGAACAGCGCTCTGTGAATGACACATTATTGTGTCATTCACATACACCTTTTTTTGGAATGTCTGAAGGTATCTGGTGGACAGGTAGAGGATGGCAATGACTCCAAAGCTTCATAGACATGCAAAGGTCCTTCCACATCCTTTCTTAAATGCAGGAGTTTTTATTGTTTATAACTGTATGGTTTTTTTTTTTTTCACTGACCTACTTTCCCCCCCAGAAAGATTTCTCTATAAACCATATATTAAAGTGTTCGCCGTGGCAGTTTGGGGGCATTGGACAAGGTCTTGCATAGATTTTTTTCAATCAAATTTTCTCTTCCTTTTCACCAGACTGTAAGGACTGTAGAGAGGCAGCAAATTACTCTGGGAGATATTTTGGATAGACTCCTTTTTTTTTTTTTTTTTCCATCAGCCTCTTTCATTTTCATGCCAATGGGAGAGCCAGTGATTTGCCTAGTGACTATCATCTTGGAGAGGCATATGGAAGCAATGGCACAGCATGACGACATAAGAGCCCGACAGAGATCAGATGAGGCTGAGAGAGGAAGGGAGGGAAAGGAGTCGCAAAAGAAGGGAGAGCGCTGATGTTATAATATGACGAACAAATAGGCCAATATTGTATGAAGTAATATATGTATTTAATTTACCTTGTGTTTAAGTAATGACAATATTAATAATAACAACAACAACAATAATGCATAGTCTCCTTTTGAATTAATTTTATGATCACATTAGATAAAAAATGTTGTTTCATTAGTCTTGCATTATTGAAGTAATCATCTTCAGTTGATGATATATTATTGTTGTGATGTTAGTACATAATCTAGAAAATTATTACATTACATGTTTGTGTGTGTGTAATGTAACATTTAGTGTATTTATATTAATCAGAGGTGGAAGAAGTATTCTGATTCTTTACTTAGCAAAAGTACCAATACAGCAAAGTAAAAAATAATCTGTTACTTGTTAAAGTCCTGCATTAAAATTCCTACTAATATTACATGAGTGGTATTAGCAAAAATATACACACACAAACTTTTTTTTTTATATTACATGATTAAATCATTAATACTGATGCAATGATGCATAAGTAGCATTTACTGTTGTTGCTTCTGGAGGTGGAAATCCTTTCGACTACTGTACGTATATTTATCAAGTTAGTTGAGTTCAATGGTTCCCAACCAGAAAAGTCACAAGATAAATCTGAAAGGTTGCAGGACAGGAAAGAAAAAGAAACGGTGCTGAGGCTTTGTCCCAAACTCCCCAATTACTTTATAGTGAACTATGTTTACTGTCCACCATTTTATTCGAGTGTCCGAAACCTGTGTATAAATGTATCCACTAAATAGTGCTCTCAGAAATTCCACAATGGAATGAAAAAAAGTATTGTCCAGGGCATGTACTCGGCTTTCTTCAAACAATCCCACTGCAATGCATTATGTTTTATAGATGCAAAAAAACAAACATGTTGTGTGACTCTACAGCTGTCAGTGGAGAAGCAAAGTGATGATGTCCGTAATCCCATTTTTCTGAGTAAGTACTGCATGCTTATTATAGAGGGAGAAGTGAGCGAATGAACAAGTGATGTCAGACACAACCAGTCTACAGCCATGCTAGCAGCTCTGTGAGGCTAAGCTAATTACTAAAATTAGCATGCTAATATGCTCACAGTGACAATGCCAACTACCATGTTCACCATCTTATTATAGCATGTTCGCATGCTAATTAGTGCTAAAAAACAATGTACAGCTGAGGCTGATGGGAATGTCATTAGTTTTTTTCAGTATAGGAAAGCATTCAAATTTTGAACTGATGATGGCACTATATGAAAAGTTAGAGGATCACCAATGTGATGCATCATGGATACCTGTACCAAAGTTCATATCAGTTGTCAAGGTATTTTACTAAAACACAAAAATGTCAAGCTCGTGGTGGCGATAGAGGAAAGGTTAGAGTTTTATTAACAGAATTCATCCTTTGGGGACCGTGAATGTCCATACAAAATGTCAGGGTAATTCATCCTTAGAGCCGATGCTGCTAGCGTTATTAAAAACAAAGATTCCCTACACAAATGTGTATTCTTTTTTTTCTTTTTACATTTCTCTAAATTTTGTTGGCCTCGATTATTTTCATCTGAAAACATGACAAAGACACTTAAATACAAAACTTAGGAGGGATCACAAACCAAAAGGTTTGTAACCACTGGTTTAATCTTTAAAGGTCCCATATTGTGCTCATTTTCAGGTTCTTACTTGTATTTTGGGTTTCTAATAGAACATGTTTACATACTTTAATGTTTAAAAAAAGCTTTATTTTCCTCATGCTGTCTGCTTGAATATACCTGAATTTACCCTCTGTCTGAAACGCCCCGTTTTAGTACATTTCAATGGAATTGCAACAGAATTGCGTTGCTAGGCAACAGCTTGGGTCCATGTTTACTTCCTGTCAGCTGATGTCATTCACATACACTGCAACAGGAAATAAAGTGGGTCT
The DNA here is from genome assembly GCF_015220745.1 of Sebastes umbrosus. Lineage (NCBI taxonomy): Eukaryota > Metazoa > Chordata > Actinopteri > Perciformes > Sebastidae > Sebastes > Sebastes umbrosus. Next base: position 32,959,697 of record NC_051273.1, read on the forward strand.
AAATATTGTAGATTTGTGACATCACAAATGGAAAGAAATCCTGACAGCTTGTTTCAAAAGCTCAGTTTCTGAATACGGGCTGTGTGTATTTCTCCGTATATTGAGCGTTCGATACTTTCACAGTATTTATATAGAACTTAAACCTGCTTTATAATATAAAAGCCATGAAAATGTCACTTTTTACAATATGGGACCTTTAAGTACAAGTACCTGAAAATCATACTTGCAATGCTTCAGTGTACTGTACTTGGTTACTTTCTGTTTAACTGTCCACTGTGTGCATGTGCAGTCTAACTGTCCACCGTGTGCATGTGCAGTAAGACAATTGAACTAATAAATAAAAATAAAACCTTTGGTCAGACTTTTGATTTGTTTGAACTGTGCGCGCTCTCCCAATCCAGCAGTTAATTTGCAAATAATGACAAGCTGTTGTGTCACTCAATGTCAGCCAAAAGTTGAGGGGGTTACAAAAATACCAACTGTGAACACAACAGGCCAATCTGTGTCCATAGATGATGAAATATCAGCAAGGCCACCCGCAGTCCTCACTGCTGGAATAACAATCACAGCAACTACGAGCAAAAAAAAAAAAAAAAGATGCAATGAGATGATGAAAGAGGCAGAGAGAGTGGGAAGACATGCCATTATCGCTGGGAGACATGTCATTTCTCCATGTTGAAGGTCAGACCAGGACTTCCAGACACTGAAAAATAAAAGTACATGAAAAGCACCTGGACTAATGCCCTCCTACGATAGCCTGAGGTGTAAAATGGTGCCAGTTAAATAAAGCACAATGTTTAAAGGCATTATACAGAGAGACAAAGTAACACCATAGCAAAGCGAAGCACTTTTGCTAGAATGGTGATGAGGTGAAGAAGTGGCACAACATACTAGAATAGAAACAGATAGATATAGGTATTTGGAAATATGTACAGGAATAGATATGTTTACACATTTTTTTTAATGAAATTTGATGTTGCCATGTGTCAAAATGTATTTTCTGATGCTGCAATAATACACAGTTGACATTAAACAGTGCGATGAGTATGGGATGGCAAACTAAGTCTATTGCTCCACTACGTTGGTCCAAAATGGGCACGCACGTCTCGTGTGGGCAGTGTGGCTGCTCTAACCTGTTAACACGGACGCCGAAATGAAAAACAACAGGCAACGCAGCCGCCACGCGCTGCTGACGTTCCTAGTGTGGACCAGGCTTGAGGGAGAGGCACAGCCAGGATCATGACACCTTCATAATTGAAGGAGACTCATTCACAAAAACGTGAAACCTTCTCAAGTTTGCTCCGTGGCATTTTAGTGCACATTCTTATTATTATTCTCTGCACATCATTGATTGGCAAGTTCTGCAATTCCAGTAAACATCAGGTGAAACTCAATGATGATTCTGTCATCTTGACATCGTCTTCAGGGGTCAGTCTCACTGACGGGAAGTTGAAACGCAGGCGAATGTCAAACGAGAAAGTGTTGCGTGCATGGAGCCCAGTGCAGCCGATATAGACAGGAACAAATTTTACAGATGCACGTGCAGGTGCACGTGGGTATTATAGTGTAGATGTGTGCGTGTCATCGCAGGTGCACTGTGTGGATACTGGAGCTGTGTGTGACATCACAGGTGCATGGAGGTTTGTGTTGTCAAAGGTGTTCTGCGTGACATCTCGAGTTTCGTGGAAGGTTAGAAATGTGTGCAGATGCTGAAAGTGTGCGTGACATTGCGTCTGTGTGTGTAGATATCAGAGGTGTGTGTGACATTGTACTTGTTTTAAGTGTGACTTTGCCATTGTGTGTATTGCACTTGTACGAAGCAGATGTGTGCGGTATTACGGTGAGTTAAGATTGTGTTGTATCATAAATGTATGTGTGGATGTGAATGTGCCATCATGCTTATTATGTGCATATGGTGTCTTAGGAGGGGGTGGAATGACCAATGTGTGCATATACCGTATGTTTATGTTTATGTGTGTCATTGCAGTTATGTAGGTAAGTGCTTGAGATGTGGGTTACATCAGTGTTGTGTGTGTGTGGGTATTACAGATGTGGGGCATATGGTTTGCATATGGATAGTTGATTCCTTCTTCTTTTACACACACGGTTTGATTCATCCGTGGAGGCAGAAGAGGTGTGATCAATGAGACCCAGAGGCCTTAAAGAAAACAGTCAACTATGGAATACAGAGAGGAAACTGTCACCATCTAGGCAGAGAACACGCCGCTGGTAGTGTTCACTCCACCACATGTATTTGTCTAGTACAAGGCTATCTGCCGTGCTGCCAAATCATGACAAAAGAAACAAACCGTGCCTGAGCCTCACAAACTTTTCTGAACTTGGTTTGTATCATTTGAACCAGCTGAAAAATGAGAAAGTCCCAAAGAGTCGTGTCATTTATTTTTGTGCTGAGCCAGGATTGTCTGGGAGGGGTGGGTCAAATGGGGGGCCAGTAGTACTTCTCTAGGGGGGCACTGCTCTATCTAACAGGACCAATATACAATACTATGAATACTGTTCACCCGGTGATCGCTACAAAATTAGATTAAAATGACATGAGCATTGATATTAGACATGTGGTTTTGGAAATATAGCTTTGTTTCATGTTCAGTTACTCTCAACTAAAACATTTTTTAAAGAAATTTCAAACTTATTTAGATCAAAAATAGGGTGATGAAGTACACTCCTGTGCCACTGATAAATATAATTAGTATTTTGCTTTAGTAGTTAGTATTAGTATTTTGTCAACTTAAGAGTACTTGATAATTCAAACCAGACCAAATGCAGCTCACATTTTATAGTAACAGCCATATTATACAGTGATATTATAATATTATATTGATCCTGTTGTAATTTTGTAGTTTGGCTCACTCAAAAGTATGTTGATACAGCTTGTAAAATCCCAAAACTTAAAGGTTCTCTATACGATATTCGGAGCATTAATGTAGAAGCAAACAACTATTGTCTATGTAAAGATATAGAGGAGTAATGTCTACCTGAGTCTATCATATCAGCATTAATATATCATCATCAACCATCGTATATGTAAATATAGATGCTCTGTGTGTGTATATACTGAGTCAAAATCCTTGTATGTGTAAACAATACATACTTGGTCGAAGGTGTTTCTGAATCTTTTGCTGATTTTTGGGAAATTTGGTTTAAAATGTTGCTTAATTTGGATGGAAACTAGCCAACTAGTGAGATGAGATGAATTGTTTTATCTGCCAATTTAAAAAAAGAGTTATAAATAATAATAGTAAAAAAGCTCCTTCCACACTAGTGATGTAAGCCCTGGAATCCCATAACTAAGATTAGGACATAGCACATATTTGACAGTGAAATCCCCACAGTCCAATGATCATGGAACTCCACATGATTGAATTAGATTGCAAAACTTAAAGCTTACTTAAAGTATGGAAAGAATTGTGACTACCCCATGGGTAGACACTTTAGTGAGTATCACGGTGCTAATGATTCTCTGATACGCATAGAGGGCATCGAACATATTAAACCGCTGGTCGGGGGGGGGAGACAGGTTACAAAAACTTTACCAGAGGGAGACTTTTTGGATCCATCGACTGGATGTCTTAAAGTATCCTGGTCTTAATGAGGATATTGACTTTACATGTTTTCTGTGAGTAATAATAAATAATAAAAAATATTCTATATATTTGTCTTTTTCTGTATATGCTCCCATGTTTGCTTTACAGCCTATGTTGTAAAGTTGGAGTAGTTTCATTAATGAAGGACATGAATTACATGTTTCTGTGTTATCTCATTGATATTTTGTTACATTTTGTAATATTATGATGATCATGTGATTGCCTCCCATTGGTAGTTGATACCATATACTGTAGGTGAGGCCACATCCACCTTGTCTGTCTGTTTGTAAGCCCTGACGAAGACCTACAGTGGTCGAAACATGTTGGCTTTTGAAATGATTTAGCCACTACAATAAAGGCTTTTTAATATATTCTCTTCCTCGTTGCTACTTTTTTGATATTTTTGAGTGCCTGGATTGCCTTCCTGTTTATCCTTACTTAAAGCATATTGGCCTGTAAACGGACACTAGATTTGAACAATGTCTATAAATCACAATCATTTCAAGTCAGCTCTGAAACTCAAGCATTGATTTTATTGATGAAGATGTTTTTTTCTCCTTTTCAAACAGTCTTCAGCGAGCCTCTGATCGAGAAAATAATTATATTTTTCATTCTTTGTTAAACCGTTGCAAAACTTCAATAGCGGGTCTTGGCGCTTACAGATATCACCACTTTAATTTTAACATGTAGTGTTTGATATGATATGTAGTGTTTGTCTACATTCAGTCAGGAAAAGGTACTACTAGAGAGTTTCAAATAGAGGTTGCAATTTCACAACTGTGGGCCTCAGACAGTTTTTGTTCAACAAGTACATTATTCAATTTTACCCAATTTTTTGAAACTGTGCAAATGTTGCTGTAGTCACAACCAATTTGTTCAGTGAGCATAGAGTTCCTGCACAGTTTAGATTGTGATTATCAGGTTTAGAAGTTAGAATTCCACATCTTTTTTATGCTGTATAGAAATGGGTCTTGATAAAACACAACCTTTTCTTCTTTCACTTGTGTCTCAACATTCCAATTTCAGCTTAACTTCCTGCCTGAGCCTAACGTTATTAACACCAGTATGAACAATAATGGTGTGAGCACTTGAGCAGAGGTCAGTGAGAGCTGGGGTGAAGTCAAGCAGATCTAGGATTTAGCCACCAGACAGACAATAGGTTAATCCACAGGGCAATTCACAAATCAAATTATTCAATCTAATTATTATTTTTCAGAAGAAGACAGTGTGAGCTGTTTTCTGAACACCACTGTGGGCAGGTTTGAGTCGGGGTAAATGGGACAATGTAACATCCTTTGTCTTTGCTGACGGATCAGATTCACTCGTTGTCTCACACTGAACCAGGCGTCTTCTTAAGATACCTTCCCTTTAGCATCGTTTGGGACATTTTTCCAGTTGGGTTTCAGCACATGTTTGAATATTTCTAATAGTGTATGTCCAGAAGGCGAGGGACTAAATATGTTGATTTCAGAAGACAGAAGACATTTACAGTCACCCCTTATTGATGATCCTGTTTGTCTGCGTCCTGCACACGCGTTGCTCACACGTCCTGTGTGGCCCGGGCATAAGAGCAAACGTTCAGTATGTTCAGCAGGGAAACGCGTATGTGAAATCACTTTTGGTTTTTGGTTCAATTTTGGAGGATTTCTGCAATTATCCTGATGGTTTTTTGGGGCTTTTTTGTATCACATTTCTTTATTGATTTTGAACATAACACATCACTTTTTCCAAAATAGATTGGTTGCATCTTTCAAGTCTCGCCGACGTGTTTTGTTCACAAATGCAACGACAAAGCACTTGCAATTTGCTACAGCCCTGATTCTCGCCTCTGACTCTTTTCCTCTAACAACAGCAGCCAAGGCTCATGGGTATTGTAGTATTTAGAGCCTTCAGACGTGCCAAACTGATGGACAAAACATCATGTCTCAGAAACAAAGATGAAATACTTAAATCTGGCAGTCACAACATAAATAAAATATAGTTACATTATCTAGGAGAGTACCTCTAAAGGGAAAATTTGTCACCTTTTATGTGGATGTCCAATCAGTGTTGATGGTAGTGAAGCAACATATTCCTCAGTGCTGCTATATTGACACAGAAAGTTGAGTTTGCAGAGCTGCAAAATTAGTTGTTCTTCCTGCATCCAGCGCCATCATTTGACATGACTGTGACATAGTTCGATGCAAGGAAGAACTACAGACTATTTCGGCTTGGACTTCTAGTCTCCGCCTCTAAGTAGTGCAAATGCTCTAGATGCAAAAACAGAACTTCTTAAATTTGTTGTGAATAAAGTTCTAAAAAAGTCCTTGTTTCCAGTGATCCCTAAATATGAGTGCAGAGGTTGTTACAGATGAGGATACATTTTACAGTGTTTTGGCAGACTCGGATATTCAGCTGTTATAGAAATGCAGCGGAGAGAGGCCGAGGCTGCGGGTGTATTAGCCGTGCATGAGAATATGGCCGGCGGGGACCTTCTGGGGCAGCAGAAGCTCGTGTGCAATGCATCCTGGTACATGTAGGTAGATATAGCACGGAGGAATTTATTGCATCAATTTACACTGACTGGACATCCACATAAAAAAAATTAAAATAAACAGACCGAATGGGAAAGCACAACCAGCACCACCTCTCACTTCGAAACTCTGTAGTGGTTACTTCATATTGGATATTCAGACATTTACAAGTCCCTTGAACACCGCTGGCCTGGTAGTGCAGTTGCTTTACTGTGGAAATGGAAATGCCTCCTGTGCAGTGTTTTTCTGTCAACTCAGATGGCAACCATGTGGTTATCGTTAGGGGGCAGGTTCCTTTTGTGCAAGTTGTATTTTTGACCCATGTGTCAGTTCAGTTTTGTTGATTTATAAATTGTTACCAATAAATGCACTGCAGCGCACAGTGTCAGTTGTCCTTGTCTAAGTCTTGTTTTTTTTCTAAAAGAGTACAGTCAGGAATCTGAGTCACAAATCTTAAAGGTAAACAACATTTTTTTTAAAAAAAGGTATATAAATTTCTCTTTTTCTTTCGTTATTTATATTTTCCTGCTCCATTATTTTCAATACTTGAATTTAGTGTATTGTGTCACTTCGTAACAAAACAATGAATCATGTTGGGGTAACTTGTCTCTTGACAGCGTCTCTAGGTCTTTGTCAATTTAATTGCTGTACAGTTGGAGGGAAGATGTGGAAAGTATGAAATAACAAAGGGACTTTTTTCATTCTTCTTCTTTCATGTCCTACCATCAAATGAATTATGTTAAAGTAGGTAAAAGATGAAAAGTCAACAATAGACTTTCCATCTCATTTAAAGATTGGATTGGGTATTTGGTATTCAGGGGAACGTTGAATCCAAATCAAGAGAAAGAAAGGCTATGTTTTTTCCAGACATCATTCTACCACCTGGATGACTGAAATTAACCTTCACATTTTTGGGGGTTTGGGAGTTTAGAGAACATGGTGCACATGTTATTGTCCATCATTCTCACCGTGTCATCACCCCCTCTCAATGCGGTATCTTGCTGTTACTCCTAGACAAAAAACAATTATTTTCTTCTGATTTTCTACTTCAAATTTTTGTCATTTTAGTTTTATTTTAGTCTAGTTTGAGTCAACGAAAACTAAGTTTTTTGTGTGAAACATTTTAAATTTGTCTTCTAAGAATTCTGAACTACAGCTGCTGGCATCTCTGTTGTGTACAGTTACCATGGTTAAAGGTGTCATTCTCTCCTATCGCAAGGTTAGTGGAAAAGTCACAGTTTACGTATCCTCACAGTGTGTGACAACTAGATAACACTACTTACAGAGACATTACTGGTTGCAAGGTGCAGCTTGTGCAACCATTTTGTTTGCAGTCAGCCCTGTTGTCATCTCATATTTGTTGCCATAGTTTTCGTTGACAAAATTGACACTGGATCTGGTCAGTATCATAGAAATGTACTTTTCTGAGTTTGATCAGGTCTAAACATGTATTTTAAATGTGCAGTGGTAGTGAAACTCAGAACTCTGTGGTGATCCTTATGGCGTATCTATGGCTGTAACTCTCTAGCCCAATATCACGCCAAAGAGTGTAATGGTTCCGTCTGTCTACCAGAGGACGGCCTGTCAGTGTCACGTTTTGCCTTGCGTGTATTAAGGTGCAGTACTAGCAGGGGGCAACAAACCACTTAGTTAGGTTTAGGAAAAACATCATGGTTGGCCTTAAAAAAGTTAATTTAGTAGTAACAAAAGTAGTAGTAATAGTAATAGTAGTAGTAGTAGTAATAAAAAAGTACATAACCTAAGTAAAATATGTACGTAAAACAACGTAACATCACTACGGAAAACTCGTGATAAACATCACTACGGAATACACGTGACAGACATCACTATGGAAAACTCGTGACAAACATCATTACGGAAAACACGTGACAAACATCACTAAAGAAAATACATGACAACGATCACTACAGAAAACACATGACAAAACATCACTACAGAAAATACATGTAAACGATCACTACGGAAAACACGTGACAAACATCACTACGGAAAACACGTGACAAACATCACTATGAAACACGTGACAAACATCACTACGCAAAACACGTGAAAAACATCACTACGGAAACACCTGACAAACATCAATACAGAAAATACGTGACAAACATTACTATGGAAAACTCGTGACAAACATCACTACAAAAAACACGTGACAAACATTACTATGGAACACATTTGACAAACATCATTACGGGAACACGTGACAAACATTACTATGGAAAACACATGACAACGATCACTACGGAAAAGACATGACAACGATCACTCCGGAAAACACGTAACAAACATCACTACAAAACACGTGACAAACATCACTACAGAAAACACATGACAAACATCACTACAAAACACGTGACAAACATCACAACAGAAAACACGTGACAAACATCACTTACTTACAAAAGAAAACACCAGTCTCCTGGTTGAAAGTCCTGTTTGATGGACCCATCCTCCCCTCCCGCCCACCATTATTATTATTCTACCTCATTACATTGCAGTCAGTACAGACTACATGGCGTGAAAATGACATGCTTAAAGCAAAAATGGCATTTTTACAACACACTTTAGCCTTGCACATTATTCATTCATTCTCACTCCTATTCATGCGACCGGGCTGCTCCAGCAGTGTGCTCATTGAAACAAAATGTGACTCACACCATTATGACACATGATCTGAGGGTCTATTGGTCTATGGCAGTTGTGCAACAGCGATCATCAGTAGAGTAGCATAATGATGATTATGTCTGTCACCAGTTGAAGGGCTAATAATGAGTGACGGGAAAATGTTGACATATCGACCACCCTGATGTACCAGTGCCATGATGAGAGGCTGCATCAGAATGAATAAGATAACAATTTCATTCTCAATTTCATTTTCAAGAGGACATGGGAGAGCAAGTCAAAGCTGGTAAGGACTAGAACATGATTTTTATGTATTTGCAAAGCCCTGCTAGTTCAGCAAGTGAGCTGATGGGTGGATGGGTCCGACAAAAACAAGGCGTTCATGCAGGAGACCGCTGTTCATGTCCCGCGCGTCACGTCACAATCAGCTGTTGGTTCGTGTCCCGTGTTCATAACGTTCAGTGTCATTTTCACTGTACTAACGTAGCAATTTTAAGCCCAACCATGTTGTTTTTTTTCTAAACATAACTTCTGTGGTTTTATTGCCTGAACCTAAGCAGCACGTTTTTTTGTTTACTTGACAGCATTAAGCACATGTTTACTGTGGCCCAAAAGCGACGCCGAGGGTTCGGTAAGCGTGTGTTTACTGCTACCTAAAAGAGTGACACTGAGGGGTCTGATAAAGCGTCAGCATATACGAGTTGGGATGAGAACACATTGAAATATCACAACAAACTGTTTCATTTCTCCCCAACTTGAAGTGGACATTACCCCACACTGTATGGCCCTTGTCTGTGCTAACTCCACTGTTGCCCTCGTGAAGGTGTATATAGACAGATGTGTGTCAGTTCTGATACATGTGGTGTCGTACTCTGGCCCAGTTAAATTCTTGATTTTTCTCTTTTCTTGTAACCTTTTCCAGCCCTGAATGCTGCATTATGAGTGACTAACTAAGATATATTGTTGGGCTGATTCAGTGCATTGAGAGTTTAACATTCAGGGTCAAGCATCAAAGGTCTTCCAAAAGTTTAATAGTTGCTGCAGGTGGACCAAACATCCTCAGAGTTGCCTTCATGTAGTTGTAGAAAGTTCTGTGACATCCAGAACTTCTTATCAGCAAGACAGAGGTTGAGAGACGCCATGCAGGCCACAGGGGTCGTTCCGCTTCACGGGTAGATACAGCTGTGTATGGTCTGCATATCAATGAAATGACACTTTTTTTTAAAATATTATAGAGACCAGTTGAGGTATATACACTGAAAATAATAGGAGATTAAACAATGGACACATCATAGGTGAGATTTGCAGATGGTGAAGGAATTTCCTAATTTCATTGCACTATCCCTTAAAATGTAGTGGTTCTCAACCAGGGGGGTCTGGAGCCCCACAGGGGGTCTCAAGATGAAGTGGAGGGGTTGTGAGATGACCATATTAAATTATGTTTATCATTCAGAGTTAAATGATTTTGCCATTTTCACGTCATAGACACTGAGCAGTGATTTTTTCACTTGTTAAAGACATCCTGGGCTTGGTTGCAAGTAGATATTTCTTAAAGGCCCCATATCATGCTCATTTTCAGGTTCATACCTGTATTTTGTGTTTCTACTAGAACTAGGTTTATATGCTGTAATGTTAAAAAAAACTACTTTATTTTCCTCATACTGTTGGCCTGAACATGCCTGTATTTACCCTCTGACATTTCGACGTAATTGTGACGTAATTGCAACAGAATTACGTTAATAGGCAACAGCTTGGGTCCATGTGTACTTCCTGTCAGCTGATGACATTCACATACACTGCAACCAGGAATAAACTGGGACACATTTAGAATGTTTCGTTCAAATCTGTGTAAAGGGTCTAAATATTGTATATTTGTGACATCACAAATGGACAGAAATCCTGACAGCTTGTTTCAAATGCAGAGTTTCTGAATATGTGCTTTGTGTATTTTCCTGTGGTTTGAGCGTTTCGATACTTTCACAGTATTTATATAGGACTTAAGCCTGCTTTATAATAAAAAAATTACTTACTTTCTTATATATATAAAAATATATATATATATGGGACCTTTAAGCAAAATTAGTTGGGAAGACCTCCCTTACTTTTTCCTGTGTGTTTTATTTATTTTTGAATGTCTAGAGTCTTGGATATAAACAAAGTTAAAACATTTATTTGTAGTTAAAACAGTTGGTCATCTGTTAACAATCAGTTAGTCAACTGATTGGTAACTATATACATTTTATATACACTATATATATAGTGCAGGAGTGCAGGAGTTTACGTTTGTTCATACTGATTGCATTCCTACAAGTTTAGATATCTTATAGTGAAAAAGAATATAGAATACTATAGAGTAAAAGAATGATGAACAGATATACAGGGAAAGGAATCTTCGAAACTTTTCAAACTGGTAATTTGATCATTTATATTTTATTTAAATCATCAAAAAGCATTTTGTTCAAGCTAAAATGCCAAACATTACCCTGTTCTACTCTCTCAGGTTTACTGTTTTTTTTTCTTTTTTTGGTTTGATGTGTTAATAAAGTGTACTTTTTTTGTGTTTGGGACTAATGTTTGAACAAAACAAGCAATATGAAGACACCCCTACGGCTTTAGGGAATTGTGACGACACTGTTTTCTCTAACTTTTTTTTTGACCAAATGATTAATTGATTGAAGTTTGTCTGGTTAATTGATAATGAAAATGATCAGGAGCTGCAGCCCTATACTATATTTTCTAAAATAGGTCTGAAGTTTATTGTTACTTCTGTCTACTGTACATCTATGCTACTCAAATTATTCTACGTCTCTCGTGGAAGACAGGATCCTCCTCTTGTTGCTTCCTCTCTTTTTAAAAATGGAATTTCTTTTTGAAGGGTCTAAACCTGCGGCTCCAGAGCCACATGCGGCTTTTTAGCCCCTGTCCAGTGGCTCCCTGTGGATTTTTTTAAAAATTAGTGGAAATTAATAACTGTTCTTTTGTGTACATTTTTATTTTTATTTATCATTTTTGTACAGTAGGTCTAAGGTACGACGGTATGATGGAGTATTAGGGCCACATTGAGGAAAAAAAGAGATTTCGTGAATAAAGTCATAATATTACAAGAAAAAAGTCATAGGTGTACAAAAAAAAAGTCATAGCATTATGAGAATGAAGTCATAGTATTATAAAGTAGTCATTTTACGTGTTATTTTCTTTTTTTCTCGTAAAGTTATGACTTCATTCTCGTAACATTACCACTTTTTTATCTCATAATATTATGACTTTATTCTCGTTATATTACGACTTTTTTCTAGTAAAGTTATGACTTTATTCTCGTTATATTTCAACTTTTTTCTCCTAAAGTTATGACTTTATTCTGGAAATCTCTGAATTTTATCCCTCAATGTGGCCCTTGCTCTTGGGCCCTCACTGCATTAGACTTATATACTATATACTTAGACTATAAACTGTTACCTTCATCACAATGCTCAGATGTTTTGCGGCTCTAGACAGATTTTTATTTACATTTTTGGGTTGCTGACCCCTGGTCTAAACACAGAGGGGGTCATATTCTGTACACACTGTAAAACCCTTTTGAGGCAGATTTGGAATCTTCCCCCCTAAAACAATTATTACCATCCATAATATTTTATTTTTCATTTATTCCATACGCTCCATCATTCTGTCTATTATGTTTTTAATACACCATTTATAACACCACTCTGATCTTTATTTATTTTTTTACATGACCATGCACATAGTCCATCACTTCTCCACCAGGAAGGCACACACGTGGATAAAAAAAAGTCCCACTTCCCACATGTATCTTTAAGAGCAGAGTGTATAGTGAGTGGAGGCGGGGTGGTGAGGATGAACTCATGTGGCTGTGGAGTTCCCTCCAAGGCCGCTAGGCGCGTCTCTGCTCCATGGAAGCTGCCGAAGAGAGACTGAAGGCTGAGGAGAGGAGAGCAGGAGGAGGAGGAGGAGGAGGAGAGAGCAGAGAGAGAGGACGCTGTTTTATCAGCCAAGTGCAGCCGGAATCGTGAGGAGCGGACGATGGGGGGAAAAAATCCCACTCTTGTTTCTTTTTCTCCAACATCACCGTCATTAACATGTAGACCGGTGCGTGTCCAAAGACCCGGAGCGCAATGGTCTTTTTTCCTGTCTAGGAGAATATCAATCTAATTATAGTTGTGAATAAAAAAAAAAAGAAACATTTGGATTAACTGCGGACTTGTTTTTTTGGACTAATGGGGTTTCCTTCATTTGTTTCCTTGCGTGTGTAAATGTTGGACCGCATTTTGAACCTGAGTTTCTACCCTCTGGAGGAGTGAAAAGTGCGCCAGCCTTATTTCTAACAGCTTGAGCGTCGGTATTTTTTTTTTTTTTTGAGGTTGGCTATGTGGCTTTTGGAAAGGAATGCACCTTTATCCTAACGGGACGTAACGCACAGAGGAATATTGTCTGAGGTTTGGAAAACACAAGCAGCGGATGATGGGATCCTTGCCTTAAACGGTAAATAACACATTTCATTCTGCAAAGCTCCATCACCGGGTAATAACAAGCCACTGCGCTGCCATGGGCTCATTTTCTTTAGTTCATGATACACTCGGAAGGTGGTGGAGGTGGTGGTGGTGTGTGGTGGTGATGGAGGAGAGGACAAGTTCAAGTGGATGTTGAGATAATACCTTTTTCTCCACATGACGTTATTTCTGCTTAGCGGTGAGAGGAAACTGTGCACCGGAGAGAGAGAGAGAGAGGCTGTTGGAAACGTCCCCACCGTGCACAGCAAGAAAAAGCAGCAGCTCCTCTGCTTCTCCTCCACTGTCCAGTTTTGGGGCTTCTCTCTCCCTCTGCTCTAAAGTGCATGGACGCACAGAGCTGCGCATTATTCTCTCACCCCGTCAAGATGCGCAAAAACCAGACGGGTTCGAAAAAAAAGAAAAAGACTTGCTGAAATGGCTGCGATGGTGAATTTGTTCTTCAGTGTACCCTGCTGAAGAAATGACTCAACTATCCGTCGCGTCCGTGTGCGTGCGTGTGTTCAAAAGCTTCTCTCTTAAACTGTCACTCTGCTCAGCATGATCTTCTATTAATGAGATAAAAAAAAAAAGCTTTTTTTTATTCATTCTTAATCGAAAATCTGAATGAGAAGGATGTTTGATGCTGGAATCAGATTTAAAAATAATAATAATAATAATAATAAATACTGGCGTTTATTCCCCTCTGGTTAATCAAATTAACGCAAACCCTCCTCTCAGGCTGATTGCTGGGGGTCAGGATGGAGGGGGATTGAGAAGAACAGTGTGTGTGTGTGTGTGTGTGTGTGTGCGCGCATGGTGAATGGAGTCTCTCTATCCTCTCCGATCCAGGAGGAGGAGGAGGAAGAGGAGGAGGAGGAGGAGGAGGAGGAAAGTTGCGCCCGTCGGCCGCTGCGGGGGCACCATCACCATATAAAACTGGATGAATGCGGTATTTGTGTGTGTGTGAGTGTGTGTGTCTGCGTGTGTGTGCGTGTGTGTGTGTGTGTGCGCGCGCTCCAATGACTTGCCTCACCCCCCCTACCCAAAAAAAAAAAAAGCTGAAGTATAAGAGTGTTTGGATGCTGTGATGTGGCCCTTTACCCCCATCACCTCTCACCCATAGATACAGCAGAGGACCAGGCGTTGATAGGGTGAGAAGAAGGAGCTCAGTTGCTAGAGATATTAGTCATGGCTCCAGCTATGTGGGCATTACCAAAAAAAAAAAAAATCGCCTTGCAGATGATCCTGATCAAGCCTGAGTGGTCATGCATATTTTTTTGTTACATAGAGGCTGCGGTCAGGCAGCTCCAAATATTAATGTGATCTCAGATTTTTTTACCAAAAAATCTTGTCACGGTGGGTGATGCTAGGGCTTCTACATGTGATCTGACCTTTAATGAAGTTCCCCCTCTTTCTCACTGTGTTTATTGTGGTCTCATCACATGGTGGTGGTGGTGGTGGTGGTGGTGGGGGGACTCTGTCCCAGGGGCTCTGATCTACATAGCTCAGCCCTCAAGGAAAACATCTACCCACCGCTCATCGTTGTCTTCTTTGTCGTCTTTTCTCCAATCACATATTCTGCTCTCCCCTGGTTTTACCCACATCCTCCTCTCTCCCCTCCTCTCGTCTACCATTTCTGTACATAGGAGGGAGCTAGTTTGTACATTATACGTTTCCTTGTTGACTCATGCTGTGGCCCATGTTTCAGGAGGAAAAGTGACCACTTCACTCTTTGATGACCTGTTTTGCTTTGAAGAAAGCAAAACCCTGTATGTGAAGCTGACCCTTGACATTGGA
This sequence comes from Sebastes umbrosus, assembly GCF_015220745.1. NCBI lineage: Eukaryota > Metazoa > Chordata > Actinopteri > Perciformes > Sebastidae > Sebastes > Sebastes umbrosus. Next base: position 32,974,760 of record NC_051273.1, read on the forward strand.
AGTATGGTTTCAACTGTTTTAGTGCAGTAAAACAGTAACTATATATACTCCATCAGTGGTTAATACCATGGAATTAGTAATCTGTCCTCTCCCAGTTCAACAAAGCAAGTGACATGTTGTGCTAGGAAGGTAGAGGGAATTTAAGAAGCCACAGTCACACGTTAGTGCTTTATTTATGACAGTATGTCCTACAAGTGTCCCAATTCAGAGGTTGCCTATACTTCCAAGGACATGGCCTACGGAGGTGTGTAGTCTTCAGAGGGTTGAAAACCTGCGTCTCCTCCTCCCAAATGTCTGCAGAAGATTCATTATGAGTCTACACCTGAAGCTCTAAACTAACAGTGCATGCAGTTGTTCATCAATTTGTTAAGTAAGTTAAGTAAGAGATGTCGGTTTACCATGAAGAGGTTTGCCCTTGAATGGCTGACAATGTGGTAAAGTATAGGGGTTTGCTCCACCACAGTTTTCAGTTTTACTTGTAATGTTTAATTTTATTAGAGGGACTACTTTGCAAATCAGCTTAATGGTAAATCCGTGCACGTGTGTAACTCCATTTCTAAAAGCATAATGTGTGTTAACATCCGGGTTTCCGCCAGTGTGTTGCAAGCCTGGCAGACAGCCGGGCCTAAGTTGACTCCCCGCCATGCAGGCTTAGTCATCGGAGAATAATGTGTTTTAAAGATGTAAACTAAAATGTGTTATACAGGTAGCGGACTCCTTTAAGGAATAACTCAGTGCGTAGGCTGTGTGCTTACGTTAGCAAGTGTAGGTGTGTGCGATCAAGAGAGCACATAGTGTTTGTTTACTAGAACGTTCATGCGTCTTTCGGGGTTACGCAACAAGACGGGCTTCAGCCAACCAGGCGGCCTGTAACGTTAGAGAGAGAGAGACACGTGTTTGATGGAGGGTGAGCATGAAGTTAGCAGTAACGCTATAGCTGTGAAGGTAGCATTGCAGTTTAATCTGTCGGTTAATAAATGCCACAACTCCCTGCTGGCCGAGTTCCCGTGTGTTCTTGCCTTGTCAGTCCCGCAGTTAGCGACAACGACGGCTCGCTCGCATCAACAGGGTTAGGTGATATTTACAGACTTCGCAGGCGGCTGTGGCTCAGAGGTCGAGCGGGTCGCCCACCTATCAGAAGGCCGGTGATTTGATCCCCGGTTCCTCCGGTCACATGACGTCGGAGTGTCCTTGAGCAAGATACTGAACACCAAACTCGCTCCTGAAGGCTGAACCATCGGTGTGTGAATGAGTATTTAGATCAGATCCTGATGGGCAAAGTTGGCTCCTTGCACGGCAGCCTCTGCCATCAGTGTATGAATGTGTGTGTGTGAATGGGTGAATGTTGACATGTAGTGTAGAGCGCTGAGTTGTTGGAAGACAAGTCCATTTACCATTAAATTTACATCTGCATATTGAGAAAGTGGCCCTGCATGCAACAGATTTTGGGGCCCTAAAGGCTGTACTCACTGCTTATACCCTCCCATTTGGGAGGGCAGGTCTTGATGACACATTATGATGTATTCAATCTTGAAATGTGGACTTGGAAAGAGCAGCCACTTAAATGGGTTAGTTACTGAGCACAGTTACACCAGAGCATCTGCACTGTATTAACTGTGTCGACAAAGCCAAGTAAAACAGTAATATTGCTCATTATTGCTTTAAAAACTGCAGTAGGCCACGTTTATAGATGAACACTTAAAGCTGAAGTAGGCAAGATTGGAGCAAATATGATTAAAAAAAGTTATTTTTATAAAACGGTCACTATATCGTGACAGTAGTACATGAAAAGGGTAACCTGAAAAAAATCATGTGCCAAACGGCATCTGCAAGATTTCACAGACCGGAGGAAAACAAGCAGTAAGAGCTGATCTGAGGTCCGCTGTCCAGCTGCCGTCTATGAGAGCCGGCTGTCAATCACTCGCGAACTCCGACCAAACGGTCAAACTAGGCAGATCAAATATGAATCAATATTATGTTACGTTAATGCCTATTTCTCTCCTCAGATGTTTTCAGAACCATCTCGTAGTGCACGGTTTAGCTGTAAAATAAGGAAATTTGAGACGCTGCGCCATTGTGAAATCTGGTGAAGGAACACTAAGTTCCGGTCCATATTTTTTAAAGGTCGAAAACAGAGCCATGAGGAGGTGCAGAAGTTTTCTCTCAGAACACTTGAATTACAATATGCTGAAAGGTTATTATGGAATTTTTGCCCAATAATGCCAAAAATATACTGCCTACTGCAGCTTTAAAGTATGATAAATAAGTAGTACATTTGGTTGAAAGATGAAGATTTTTTTTGTTAACCAAAGTTAGTTTTAGTTTAATTTTTGACGACATTGACAAAACACCTACGTTTTTTGTTCAGGTATGATGACCTGTTAGAAAGGACATATTGTGTATAATGGCATTGCATTGTTGCTTGTCAAGGCTCAGTCTAATAACTATAGTAGAAGGTTGCTGCTTTGATCCCGGCAGTGTGTTTTTCAGGGTAAAGTGGAGGTTGTGTGGTATTGAATAAATGGTGTAGAAACACTGCTGAATATACCATATTGTGTTAAGATCTAATTACACTGGGATCATGGCAACAAGGAAACAATTACAATATTTTAAATATGCATCTGTCTTTACTGAGACAGCAGAAAATAAATTAGGTATTGACAGAGATACAGAGAGGGCACAAGTGGTCGCACCCAGCTAATCTATACTTTATTTGAGGAGAAAGTGGTTCAGTTTTCCACTTTGTTTCCACTCATGTGAGTGTCGCTTCTGCTCAGGATGAGAATCAAAAAGCAGTTCTGTTTGCATATATTCAAATTAAACTGTACTATAATTTAACTTAATCTAAAATCTAACCTCAATGTGAAGGATGATACTTTAATGTGGTTATGAAATGACCCTTGTCTCTACATTAACCAAAACAAACCAATATAGGGAAGACATTGACTTTTTAGATGACTAAAGACTTATTGTTTTATTAGGTAAAGTACAGTAAATATTGACTCCGAAATAGAGTTTGATTATCACAATTATGATGCTGTTCCAAACTGAAAACAGAAATGTCTGCCAAGCATCCATTTGAATGGAAGTTGGAGGCAATGTAGTTTATGGAGTCAGATCAGTCTGGATATTAATAGATGCACACAGAAGGATTCACAAATGTGTTTTGTGATTTATATATAAATGACTCACTCCACAAAAATATTTTTCAATGCACACAAAAACAATTATCGTTTTATATAAATGTAAAAAAAATATAACACATATAACAAAATAAAGTTCATAAATATATTCCTGATGCACACACAAATATTTCTTGTTTTAAATAAATGTAATAGAAATCCACAAATATATGTATTTAAAGGTATTTGCAATTTTCATCTAAATTTGGGGATTTTATCACATTTATATACAATCTGTTGAACCTGTATTTACAAACTGCTTGTCACGTGTGAACTTCACCGCATTTGTGTGTGGGGTTTTGTGAGACTCCCCTGATGTGCACCGATCCACAAATGCATAGCTAGCTTTGGTGAAGTGGTCCAAACATTTGACTTGTGCACCCAGCTAAGTGTTGAAACAATCAAACGTGGGCAGATACATCTGTAAAGATCCACAAAATAATCCAAACAAAAAGATACAGCTACTGGATTGAAGGTTTCATCCATGATGTTGAAGGAAAGACCACCTAGCCTCAACTTTATCTGAAACCAAAAGAAAATGTTACACAGTAAACCAGACGTCATTCTGCCGACAAACACATACTATATAGATAGATTTAAAAACAACCAGGATGACAACAAATTGTGCAAAGAATGCAAGTTAGGAAAAGTTGAAAATGAATCACATTTTCTTATGTATTGTCAATACTATGGCGAGTTATGAACTTCTTATTTTAGATGTTCAAAATCCCAAAATGTTTAGGTGCTCGGATGATGACAAAATGGAATGGCTATTTAATGTTAATGCTTATAAATTGGCTATTTTTGTTTCTCAAGCTTGGAAAAAAATGTCAGGATGATTTATTTGTTTAGTATTATTTGTCATTTTTACTGTTACTCCGGTTTCTGCCTTTATCTTTTCTTTATTTTCTAAATAATAGTGTCTTGTTAGCCAACATTAGCATTAGCCAGCTGTCAAATAGCAACACGTCGGGTTCACCAAAGCTAGTAATCGGACTACTTTCCGTGTTGTCATTCACCCCGTGCATGACATAAATCATATCCCCCGTGGTTAGACGCTCATGTGATTGGCTGATAAGGAAAGAGACATCTGATTGGCAACAGATAATTCCCTGTTGAAAAAAAATGCATTTGTGGATCGGTGCACGTCAAGGGAGTCTCACAAAACCAACACACAAATGCGGTGAAGTTCATACATGACAAGCAGTTTGTAAATGCAGGTTCAACAGTTTGTATATAAATGTAACAACATCTAAATATGCTTTTAATGAAAATTGCAAATACTTTTAAATACATATATTTGTGAATTTATTTTACATTTATTTAAAACAAGAAATATTTGTGTGTGCATCAGAAATATATTTGTGAACCTTCTTTGTGGATTTTTTTTACATTTCTATACAACAATAACTGTTTTTGTGTGCATTAAACATTTTTGTGGAGAGAGTCATATATATATAAATCACAAAATACATTTGTGAATCCTTCTGTGTGCATTAATTAATATTGAGACTGATCTGACTCCATAGTAGTTCAAAAGCCCTGAACATTTTTAAATAATGAAGTTCAGTTCTCAGTTTACCCAAAGTTCTGGTGTTCCATTGGGTCCAGTTTGTTCAGGCTGGTGTGAATATTGTCATTGGAATCCTGGTGATGATAAAAAATGGACCGATGATATGATTATGAAATATTATATGATGGATATGTATATATCCACCACCATCGTACTGTGGGGCCGGCCACATCATTTCCTTTGCTCTGCTTCTAGCTGTCACTCTTTATGACAGGTGTGGTTAATGGGGATTCTGATCTGCCAGGTTCATCATCACTTTGAATTATTCAATAAATGTGTGTCTTTATACATTTTACATCTTTATTCATGAGGTATACACCTCAAGATTAGTATTCAAAGGTTTTTTTGTTTTCTTGGTGGTGTTGATGATGTAATTCATTATGTGTTTCATTCATGTACATTCAACCTGTTCTCACTCCCAACTCAGTGGCCCCTCTGCGTCTGATATCGATGCACCTTTTGGTGTCTGTGTGAGACGCACGGGGCTTTCAACTAACTCCAATGTAAACCCATCTGCTTCATTATTAGACAGTCGGAGCAACCGACGAAGTATAAAGAGAGAGAAAGTCTGCATAGGGGAGGAGGTCGGGGTGGATGGTTGTGTCAAACAAACACAGGACTTTCACCCGGGAGAAACCAAGTCAACGTTGACTTATTTTATCGTAGTTTTGTTACATTGCTTATGTAGCCTATTTAATTCCAGTTACGTAACAAGCATACTTATTTTAGACCAAAACCACGGTCTTTTCCTAAACCTAACCAAGTAAACCTAGAAACTAAGTAAACCTAGAAACTAAGGCCCTGTTCACACCTGGTATTAACATGCGTCCTCAGTGATCCGATCACAAGTGGACAGCTTTAAGTACGTCTGTTCAAACCTGGCATTAGAATGCGTCTCCACATGCATCTCCAGTGGCCCCTTATGATCCAGTCTCACTTCCCCGCCCCATATGCAAATAAACACGTAGTAAACACACGGCTAATACAGCAGCCGTTGTGACGTAATATTACATGAATGTCAGTAGTGATATCCTACATATTCGTTAATTCTGGTACATTTTATTAACATAAAAATAACAGGTTATTGTACCGGCGGTCCCCGGGGACCTCCATGTCGCCGGCACCGCTGCTTTTGCCAGACAGCAGCGGGGTACAGCGCTCCAGAGAGCGGGGAGGACAGAGAACTCGGGTGTCAGCTCCGCGCAAAGCAGCGGAACAAAAACACCGACACATCTCTGACAGTATGATAATAATGCACTTCGCGTGCCCAGTCTGATAGTCTAGAGATAATAATAATAATATAAACAAGTTATATTTTAATAAAATACAGTTGTACCGACAGGAGACAGTGGAGCACAGAGGCCGTTTCCATGCTGACAAGCTCCCGTGTCTGCCTGTTTATTCACCTGGGGGGCGCGGTGATCCCGTGGATCCCAGCTGGACATCAGATGAGTAGGCGGTCCTTAACATGGCCCAGGACGCATTTGCGTACACACTGCTTAAAGAATGTGGTCATATGTGGCCCAGACCACCTCTGAATGTGGTCTGAAAGATCCGATCTCAATGCGTCCTCAATGCACCTTGAGTGTGTTCACACCTATACTTAAGGCTGTCCAGTTGTGATCCGATCACTGAAGATGCACGTTAATACCAAGTGTGAACAGGGCCTTAGTAAACCTACGTTGGAAGTTTATTTTGAAAAGTCACTGTATACATGTAATGAGCGAGTGGTGTGGTACAGCACACTAAGGGGAATAAAAAGTTAGTTAGGGTTAGGGTTAGGGTTTTTTAGTTGTCATAAGGTTAATTCTTTATTTGGCTTTTTAATAGATGTTCATACTGAACAGGGGTGAGCTAAGATGGAGTATCCTTCTCAAGGACATTTCTGTTATGCAAATTGAACCTTTGATTGTTTCGTTTGTGGAACTGTATATTGTGATTTGCCATGTGATCATCTTAGTTGTTTTTACCGTCCAGTGTCTACCATTTGTCGCAGGACACTTTAACAAATCAATCATGTGTTTGGAGAGATCCAAGAGTCACAGATATTGTTGGAAAATTACCTTTACCTTCAGTATAAACCAACTCTTGTCTCACGGAGTGGAAAAATATGGGTGTTGTAATTCTAACGAACTGTCCATTTAAAGAGAGCAAGAGAGGTATAAGTCGTCAGAGTCGATTATACAGATTATGCTGTATGTTTCCATGCAGATCACAACCTCATCCTGTGGTTATTACAGCTAGAAAAAGCTTCTATTTGCAATTGGATGCTTTGCATAGAGGGGGGACCTGCAGAACAATAGCAACAGAAACAGAAACAGTCCCTTAAGAAACAAATCACAGCCATTCTCCTGCTTTGATAGTCACGCTAAAATTATGCTCCAACATTTTTTTTGGCAGCACCTGGGCTGTAGCTGGTGCACGTAACTGCTCTGCTCACGCTGTTTCTTTTAATTATCACAATGTTTTAATTACATAGAATGGAAATAAAACAACTTGCTTGTAATTTAAAAATGCAAATGAGTTTTGTTTTATTTTTGGAAAGAAAACAGGCCGTGTCCAAATGTATGACACAAAAATGCAAGTCATTGGAAGCAATAATGCACATAGACGTCAGGGCAACATGTAACAGGGGAGGCACGATTTCCACTAACGGGCACATCCAAATAAAGAATTCAGTTCAAGGGAAGGTTGCTATTCCTGCTCAAATAAAATAGACCACAGGGTGAACTGATACCTGTATGTTATCAGGGATGATAGACAGATGTGATAAGAAACACGGCAAGCGGCAGAGAAGATAGAATACTATTTTGTACTAACTATTTCAGCGTGGTAACCTTGTCTATCACAGGTTGCTGCCGAAAACATCTCCATTATTGAGAATCCAACTCGGCCGCCGGGTTTTTTTAATGGTGGGAGGGTTTTTGTCTATTACACATAGAGTAACACAGTATCTGTGTGGACTCGCTCCTGGCAACTGCAAACTTGTCACCTGCTCTGTGTATAGCCACTTTTGTGCTCGCTGATGCAGATTGGTAACCGCCAGATAAGGCTAACCATTGGTGATTAGCCTTATCTGGTAAAGGAAAGGGGAGAAATTAGGATGAGGTGGGGGATATATGGAACAGAATGCCCTGAGATGATTTTTTTACCTTGGCTTGGGATGGGCATTTCTTCCTCTTATATACTGCTATGCTGTAATATTTGTAGATCCCCTTTGCAGTGTGAACATCAGAGACATGGCTGGTAGCAGTAGATTATTTGATCAGTTGGAGGTACAGTGCAGAGGTTTAGTGTCACAATGCATAAACGCTCCTTCTAAGAATCAAATCAGTATTGGCTTAGCAAAGAATTGATTCTGTGTTGTTTCTGAGAATTTCATCAGGGCTGGTTTCAGTGGAGCTTTTTAGTGTTACATTTATAATGTTGAAAACAAACTAGCCTTTCTTTAAAGGGAGATGTATCACGCTCATTTCCAGGTTCATACTTGTGTTTCTACCAGAACATGTCTACATGCTTTACCATTCCGCCCTCTTTTTTAGAAGGGTAGAGGTGGGGGACAGGGGATGTTCAGGGGTAGATTTTGACTATTTGGAGATTTCTGCAAGAATTGCATTTTTCGACGATTGGATGGCGAGCACTTCTGTTCTGGAAATTAGTCTTTAGTTTGAGGCTGTAAAGTTTCATGAGGCTGTGATTATCCTAGAGGTCACCACAGGTCATTTTATACAGTGAGGACAAGTTTAAAAAAATTGTCTCACTAAATGGCTACTATGGGGACTAACATCATCACACATGAACTCAAGTTGGGCTCATTGGATCCACAAGAGTCTCAGCTTTACAGTGATACCCAATTTATTTAATTCAAGACTGTTTAGGGACCCCAGTATGCAGAAATATTCACATATAAATTCATAAAGACTGATGGGTACCCATAAACCCATTTTCATTCCTATATCATGAGATCAGAGGTCAAGGGACCCCTTTGAAAATCGCCATGCCTGTTTTTCCTCGCCAAAATTTAGCAGAACTTCGTAGCGTTATTTAGTGAGCTTCCCAACAAGCTAGCATGACATGGTTGGTACCAATGGATTCCTAAGGTTTTTCTAGTTTCAAGTGATATCAGTATATACCTTGAAAACTGAGCCCACTACACCCTCCGATAGATAGAATAGCGGCCGGGCCCGGAGTTTTAATCCGTTGAGATGAGCAGTCAGTGGGCAAATCGCAGATTGCTGAAGAGAAAGGGATGCCTGACAGTAAGGAACGCCGCCTAATATATTGTTGGGTCTGCACGTATTCAGGTCCTGATTGGCGCGTGATTGGAGGAGAGTATTACCAATAAAGTCCAGTAGAGGGCGGCGCCTCGGTGAGTTAGAACAGACATTGCCATCTTATTCTTTTGTCTTTGTTTTTTACCATGGTATTGAATTGTGTATCAAGAATCATGGAATTTCACTTTTTATTTGTGGACACTACTAAATTTCTGCCATCGTGACATCCCTATAAACCTCAACGGCACATTGCTGGTGTCTAGCCTGTATTCAGCTATATGATAACCAAGCAAGCACAAATACAGCAAAGGGACACAGTGTTATGACGAGTGACCTATTGGACTGTAATTTAGTCGTGCTTATGATTAGCTTGTCACCAAATTCATCTGCCCTAGCTCTTGTTATTGGGTTATGAGAGCATTTGGCTGTCATGCTGTGATGACTGAGTACGGAATATAGTGCCATGGTGAAAGCTATGAATCACTGGCTGTGGTTACATGAGGGTTTTTTTCCCTTCCAAATGTAATCACTGTGATTGACAATTCCACATTGAAGGATTAACATGTGTGCTAAATAACACAATCTGATATTTTGTCCAGTTTACATGCTACAGAGTATGAAAGTGAGTGACTCGCCACAACAACCTTTATAGCAGCAGTGGCCAAGTAATAACACCTGCACTCACTTTTTGCATTTCAATGATTGAAGAATATACCTGTATAGTGTTGATGGGGAGCCAGTTTGTCTAATACACAAGGAGATGATGCCCCCCCCCTCTCCCCAACCTTCTGTGTCTTGTGTCCGTCCCTGAGGATGTCGCTTTTAAAGGCTTCGAATCTTTTCACACATTTGTGTCAGCTGAAAGCTCACCTGAGGATCACGGAGCTGAAAAGAACAGACTGTGCTGGCAGGCTGATAGGGCTGTTAATGTTACATGGCCAGAGAGTGTCACTCTGTGTGTGTGTGTGTGTGTGTGTGTGTGTGTGTGTGTGTGTGTTTACATGGCCAGGGAGTGTGACTGTGTATGTGTGTGTTGATGTGTCTATGTGCATGTGCAGGCAAGCATTACCAGGACTAGGGGTTCCTGAAAAACAAAGAGTACAAGTAGAGCAGCATTAATAGACTGCTTTGCCTCTATGAGACCAAGCTGCCAAGTCTTCTCTTCTTTCTTTCTCTTACATTTTTAGCCCACATTTAGCCACACAACATCTGTGATGTCCGGTGAGGATAAAGAAAAACCAGGATGAGTTGTTTTTTTTCAGTTTGTTTGGTGCCACTGTTTTGCTTTTGTTTCAACGTCCTCTTAAAGTGTCAGTAGGCAGTATATTTTTTGGCATCACTGGGCAAAAATTCCATAATAACCTTTCAGCATATGGTAATTCAAGTGTTCTGAGAGATAACTAGACTTCTGCACCTCCTCATGGCTCTGTTTTCAGGCTTTAAGAAACTCTAGCCCGGGATGGGAGACTTTGACCAATCACAGGTCATTTCATTGAGAGAGTGTTCCTATTGGCTGTGCTCTGGTCATGTGACCAGAACTTGGCGTTCCTTTAACAGGTTTTACAATGGCAGCCGCGTCACAAACTTTCTAATTTTACAGCTAAACCGTGCACTACAAGATGATTCTGAAAACATTTGACGAGAGAAATAGGCATTACAGTAACATAATATTGATTCATATTTGATCAGCGCTGCCTAGTTTGACCGTTTGGTTGGAGTTTGCGAGTGATTGACAGCCAACTCTCATCGACGGCAGCTGGACAGCAGACCTCAGATCAGCTCTTAATGCTTGTTTTACTCCGGTCTGTGAAATCCTGCAGATGCTGTTAGGAGCACCAGAGGACACAGAGGAACATGATTTTTTTCAGGTTACCTGTTTCATGTATTACTGTCACGATATAGCGACCGTTTTATAAAAATAACTTTTATTATTCATATTTGCTACAATCTCGCCTACTTCAGCTTTAAGTACACGTGCATATTGGATCAGAAAAAATGCCCCAAAAAAATAATGATAACAAAGCAAAACGTCGGTGGTTCTTTTCTGTACGGTATAACATTCCTCTACATTGTAATAAAATCCATTTTGATGTTAAAACTATGTTTCTTTAGGGGCCAAACTCTGCTTGTTTGTTGAAGCAACAGACCGCTTCAGGGGGATATAATGTTAAACTCAAATCACATTTAGAGACTGTTGGCCAAATGGCCTTGGCACTCAAACCTCAGAGAGGCGATTTAGATTTCACACCGTTAAGCCAAAAGTTACATAAAACGGCAACAAAAGTGCTGAAAACTAAATTCAGAGTGGCACGTTCACGGTTCCACCATATAGCCTCTGGCCTCTTTAGGCCCCCCCTGTGGCACCCCGGGGTGGCAGGTTTTTTAGATATGTACTTCAAACTAACTGGCTAATTATGTCTTTGAAGCAGACTCTCATTGGGTGTAACAGGTGGGAAATAAATGAGTTGGATACAGAAGAGTTAGAACGTAAAAGCTTAGGAACAAGGTATAATGAGCCCAGGTTGCCCGAGATTTGGGTGTATAAATGACTGTATGTTTAGTTGTGTTAACACGTGTGTGTGTGTGTGTGTGTGTGTGTGTGTATGTATGTGTGAGCTCTCTGGAAGCAGCTCAGTACTCGCCTGTGCCTCTGTCCTGAAGGCATCCATCTCGCGCTGAGCCAGTGTGGTGGCGAGGAAAGCCGGTTTCACGCCAACCCACCGCTTCCCCATTGACCCTCTTGGCAACCAGGCGCAAACCGTCTGCCAGGTGAACCGAACTGGGAAGGGAAGGCTCGGCTCTTCCACCACCCACACGGATAACCTCGGTCGCTTTCCACTTTATCCATGCTACGCTACTCACGGCACCAGCCTGCTTAGTATGGACGCCTACTGACAAGACTGTGTGACTGAGAGAAAAAATATCCACACATCGATTCTGCTCAGTCGAGATGATGGAATTGAATATAGTGCAGGCGGATTGGACGCTTAATGCACTCATCCTTCGTGTGAGGTTATTATGCTGCTGTTGATGTAGCGACCGCATTTTAAAGCAAGTGTGTGTGTGTGCTGGATAGATGTCCAGTCTAGTGCTTCTGTAACAGCTGCTTATATAAGCTTGTTTTGTTGATTCTGGTGTATTGTTTTTATTACTAAACTTTGATTTCAGCAGTTGTGCAACCGTCATACTGCGAGCACAGCCAGGAAAGCATTTGTTTTTTTACATAAACGGGGACAGGGCGGGGGGGCGCCAGGTGACAAAATATAAAACATAATGGAATATAATGCAGGAAGGCTCTCGGGCATTCTGTGTTCAAATATTTGTTCTCCTGTAGATCAACTTTTCTCCTTTAATGTTATCTCTGCTGAGTCAACAGGCATGATTCACTCTTCCCTCCTGTTTTGTGTCTTTTGTTCTTCAAACGTGCATGTGACACCTATTTACCTCAATGATACATTCATTACTTCCGCCGAGGCCAAAGACCTTGAAGGCGGTTATGTTTTCACCGGCGTTGGTTTGTTTGTTTGTCTGTCTGTCTGTCTGTTAGCAGGATTACTCCAAAAGTTTGTAATGGATTTGAATGAAATGTTTTGGAGGGGTGGAGTGTGGCACAATGAACAATCCATTCGATTTTGGTGGCGATCCGGATCATGATCCGGATTCAGTAATTTTTTCAAGGATTACGATCAGCCACAACATTATGACCACTGGGTTTAACACATGTGCAGTATAACTAATGATGCTTCACCCCGCCTTCTTCTGAGAGCAGAGAGATACGTGTGTGGATGTGTGGTGAGTGAAAGATAAAAGCGGTAGATGACGGGATGAGAGACAACGTAGTGTAACGTTATACAGACATAACAAGGCTGCTGAATGAGAGAGGCATCCGCCGATACGTTGCACGGAAACACACCGTGTTAAAAATAAGCCGACCACCTCACGGTACCGCCAGCTGTGAGCTGTGATCTATTTTTTAAGGTGAGGCACCTTGGCGGAGGTCTGCGCTCTCCGAGTGCCATTCTAGTTCATTTTAATTGATTCATAAACCCCTGGACTCTAATAGCTCATCCAGTTTGTGTTTCTGAAAGATTTCTGCTCATGTTTATAAACTTTCTGCACATTCAAAACATTTCCCACATATCTGTGTTCTCTGAGAAGTCATAATATTTGAAGAAGAAAAAAAGTAATATTTTAGAAGAATAAGGTTGTAACTTAATGAGAATAAAGTCCTAATATTTGAAGAAAAAAGTCGTAATATTATGATAACAAAGTTGTAATTTAATGAGAAAAAATGTGAGAATATTTTGAAAAAAAAATCTCCCCGTCCTATAGTCAGCTGTTCGTTACGTCATCACTCTGCTGATGTGGTAGTATTCCCTTCAGACCGTCTCTGGATGAGACAAATTGTGCGCAAGCTGCTTGCCATCAGAGGTGGAAAACGTAAATTTACTGAATCAATACGAGACACACGTGTGTTGTGTATTTTCGTGCACAGAGCTGTTAGTATAAGGATGGTGTCTACCTCATTACAGCGGTTATATTTCATATTTTTGATCAGAATTATTGCTAGGGACAATTCAGTATAGTTGCTGGACATTGGTAAAAAGGGACATGTCCCTATTCTACACTGTAAGGTTGGCCGAGTGACTAAGGCGTAAAAACTGAGAAAAATTCCAGTTAAGCAGTCCAGGTGTATTTATTAACAATTAGTGGAAACCAACAATCCTGTGCAAAAATAGGTACAGTGCAGGCCTGGCATCCAGGAAACAGGTTCTTCCAAAATAATGAAAAATATAAGCAAAATGACAAAAATATATATCAAGATACAGCATAGGCTATGCCCCTTTAAATGTTGGGCCCTTGCGGCTCTACAATATGGCTTGTCTCTCATCAGAGGTTTGCTCTCCACTGACCCCCTTCCAGGTATTCCAGCCTCCTCTTTTATGAAGCTGGATCCTACTAAGTAAAACAAATAATAATTAATAATCAATCAAACAACAGCATAATAATATCCAGTCAAAAAAAATAGGACATAATTTATAATTAAATTATAAAATATTTAATATAACATTTTGAGGCAAGTAATTATTCAAACTAATTAAAATTACCTTGCCTATTATCAACCCCCCCAAACACCCTTCCAACTCTACTGTACTTGGTACCTTCTCTGGAAACCCCCCTTACATAAGCTATTGGTACGCTCCTGTTCGGTTTCAGCACTCCAGGTCTAAACCAAGGAGCGCATCTACAGCAGAGAAGAAAGGGTGACAAACAATTTACTGAATATCCATTTTACAATAAATGGAAATGTTCAATATTAATACTTATGCCTGTGTGTAATTCATAAATACATTTTTACTTTGTATCACTCTGACCCCCATTAAGAAATTGATTACTTTGTCGGCGGGTCTCCCGACATTTAGAAGTACTGATGCTACAGTAACAGTTAACACCGACACCTCCAAGCCGGCTTGATTTAATATATGATGGAGGTGGCGTTACAGTGTGTGTGCGTTGCATCTTACTTTACAGGGCACGGTCTAACCCGTGACATACACCCTTGAAGGAAGAGACAGGAAAGGAATGAGGTGGACGATGAGGAGAAGGTAAAGAAAAGGATGAGGAGCAGAGCAGGGGGGGAAAGTGAGCTGACATGTCCTCTTGGTACTCCTATACCCTGCTGCTCCCTGGGCTAGCATGTGTGTGTGTGAGGCTCTATACTGGAGTTTAACTCGTTGGAGCCAAGGGCACACACAGCAAAATGATCCACAGTGACAGGCCAGAACACAGGCCACATTCTCCGGTCAACAGCCTGAACAACAGTCAGACAGCTAGCAGTCAGCAAAAAAGACGACGTGCACACTTATTGGAAAAAAGAGAGTTTGTGAGAGAGCCAGATGAACACACTTAAACGCGTTGCCTTAAGCTACAGGAACTCGATACCTTTTTTTCTTTTATGTCGCACCTATATGCAGTTTTGACCCGGAGCTGTGTAGTTCCATTCATCCCAGCCGAGATGATTCGCATTGTGCTACTTCACTAATTATTTATTGTTCGGTTATGTCCCTTATTACCGCTCCAGTCTGCTTGTTTAAACCTCCTCTATACACATCACTTGTTGCCCTCATTTACGTGGTTATTCAGACATGTACTAAAATTGGCAGTTTTATTGCATATTACTCATATGCATGCCTGCACCTCAATTTAAAGAGTTTGTTTGAATATGATGTTAAATTTTGCTTTTATTGTTGCTGTTTTGAGGTTAATAAATTCTTGGAAAGGCAAGTTATTGTCATTTTTTAAAATCTTTCAGTACTGTAACTCTAAAGATATATATGGCTTTGCGTTTCAAATTTGAAATGCCTAATCTGTGTACACTGGGTTACATTTTTCCCATTTCTGGTAAAAGTAACATCTTCAAGTAGGCAGTGCAGTTTAAATTATATTGTTTAAGATAAGTGTTCAATCTACCTGTAATTTATAGAATCATTTGGGGTTTTTTTCACTGAAAAATAATCCTAACAGGCAATGAAAAAATAAAAACATATATTTGAGATTGATAGGAGTTATGGAGTTATGCCTTAACATTGTAATGATTTCATTTTAGAGAAATTTAAGTTGCAGTATTTAGATGTTGCTTTTACTGTAAAAGTCGTCATTAATACTGAAAAAGACACCACATTATAAACAAATTTTGAGTAAAATTTGCAGACAAATTCAGTTAAATTAAATTTTTACTGTGTTTTTTGTTTGGTATTTTTCAGTTAAATTAAATGGGATTCAATGTACAACCAGCGACAACTGCATGTAAATCTTACAGAAATAATTAGTCTAATAGCGGCATGGCAATGTTAATTCAGCAGAAAGGTGCTGTTGTAATTTATAATTTCAACCGGTAAATCCAACAGTTCTAAGCTGTAAAATGTACAGGTTTTTCTGTAAAGTTGTTTACATTTTCACTATATTTTTGAGATAAATATTCTTGCAACCATAGCTACCAGTTTTTTTCCATAAAAAAAAAGGGATTTTTTATTTTTTTACTCTGTACCCTGTCGAGTGTGTTTCCTGCCATTGATCAAAATAGTAACCTCAGCAGACAGCTGTTGGGTTTTATGAGAGGTGCTGTTCACATGGCATTTACCTCTTTATGTATTTGAATCCCAGTTTTCGACAGGATCTTTTGACCGTCACAGAACGTATTCAGAGGTTTTGGTAGAATCGTCCAGTGAGAATTGTTCTCGTCTGGTGATGGGGGCAAGGTTAGACCACAGAAAACATTTGGAAGTCTATATAAAAAAACTGTAAGTAGCTGATGATTGAAGTGTCCAGGAAACCAGCAGCATGATGCACAGTGAGGGGATTGTATCTGGATTATTGAAGCCTGGTAAACTTTCCTTTATGGACACGGGGGTAATTGTGCAACTGTGATGTGAAACTATTTATAGTGGTCTTTGTCAGTGGAGTTCATCCTCCTCTACCCTTTTCCCCTCGCTCATCTTCCTCTCTCTCTCTCTCTCACACACACACAAACGCATCACATTCTCAGGCTGACTGGTTCTCTCACAACCAGCAAGAGGTTGACGCTGGACCGACCTGCAAGCTAAGCACATCCCTCAAATAGTCATAAGCACCTCTTCGATAAATCCCTTCCACTAGCCCCTGTGTGTGTGTATCACAGAGGTGAGATGAGATGCTTAAAATAGGACAGACAAAAGGGATGGAGGGATGGATAAAATGCTGCGATGTTGTGAGGATTTATCACACAAACGGTGGCGAGTGGAGAGATGGATGGATGGATGATGGGAAATAGAAGGAGGATATGGATGAGACCGACTAAAGCGCAGGCTGATGGAGTGTTTAGCTGGGTGACTGACTAAGCCATAAGTCTCCTGTGAGCCCTTATGGTCTCTCTCTCTCTATCTCTCTCTCTCACTCTGTGTTTGATCCCTCTCTCTGCCTCTCTTTAAAATAACACTATGTTCTGTGTGGTGACAAGCCAGGATGAAATGATTGGCCCTTAGTTTCCTCCCGACTGCCCTCTCAGATAATCACTACACCTACTGGCTGCCTCCACATGCTGACTCTACTTTATTAAAGCAATCTCTCAATACATTATGTTGATGTGGTTAAGTGTCACTGCTTTGACTCGGATGGGTTTGAAAACTGCAACAGTGTAGTTTCTAAACTTTTTGTGCCATAAATGCATATCTCTGGTCGGTCACTCAAGACAATGAACTCCATTTAACTGTGAAAACAATTCTGGAAGAAACACTGGCTGCAGTATTTGGATGGAAATGCTTTCAAATATCAGTGCAAAATATATTTCACAGCCACTTAAAGATTATTATTACAAAGCTGTGTTGAATACTCAATTCTGATTGGTCAATCACTGCATTTTGTAATTTCTGTATAACGGACCGTTGCTACGGACGCTCTTATCATAGACTCTGGAGGACCACGTCAGATCATGTCAATGCGCAGAAAGAAGTCCGGCAAATTTAACAAAATAGACGTTGGGTTTCCGTTACTCCATCAGAAAACACAATGGAGTATTTTTCTGATATTACTTTTAATATATTTAGAGAACACAAAACTTTAGATTCATGGCTAACGGCAGAAGAAAGAGAGAACAAGAAAACAGCGCAGAAAAAGCGAGAGGAGAGACACAGACGACAGAGAAATCGACAAAATTGAAGAAGACAGACGTGAAGTGAACACTAAACGGACAACGGTATGGGCTATGGCGAATTATAACTAATGTTTAAACTAATGTTAAACTAGAGTTACATTGCTATGGACTCAGTTAGAACTGTTGCTACGCAGCTCCAACTGTGTCGGGCGGACACAAAAATAAGTTTTATATCAATACAATCGTTTTTAAATCAATATTTTGAGTCAAATTGTTGACTTCTTTAGTACGTAGCTGTTTAATAAACGGGATAATGTACAGCGAGCCGGTCATTGTTGTGAAAGAATCCCCTTTTTCTTTCACATTATTACACGGCTGTGTTGAATACTCGATTCTGATTGGTCAACCACGGCGTTTTGCGGTCTGTAATTTCTGTATAGCAGACCGTTGCTACGGGCACGGCTCTGATGTCGGACTCTGGCGGACCGTTTTTGCGTCAAAATATTGATTTCTTCTGTAAGTAGCCGTGTAATAAGCGGGATAATGTACAGTGAGCCGGTCATTGTTGTGAAAGAATCCCCTTCAGGGCGATGAGAGACCCCTCCGCTTTACCCTGTCGGGGATTCTTTCACAACAATGACCGGCTCACTGTACATCATCCCTTACATAAATAAATGATAAAAAAAAAAATCAAATAGCTGCAATTAATTGATTCTTTTTAGCTACTTGGGGACAGGTGTACAAGCTGAAATGTGTTGGCAAACAGTTGCCTATTAAACATCCAGCAGACATGGAGCTACATTAGCATTCATTTGGAGTCATGTTTGTTTCCACCTGATGATAGGAAGTCAAATATTCACTCTCCTTTTAAACTGTGGGTTGGTCTCTACCAACTCCTGAGCTACTAGCTTTGTCTGTCTGTGGCTTTGGTGTTGGGCAGGTAAAGAATAGCGGGGTTGTCATCAGGGCTTTATCGAGTAGAAATGCTGCCCCACGTGGCTAGAAACGAGGCTAATGAGAGTGGTGTTTGTGGGCTGGAAAACCAAAACAATTAGCTAAACGAGGCCAAAACACTCTGCAGAGTCACTGGGACTCATTTCACATTACATATAGTCATTTGATTAATTTGAGCAGGGAAGATCATTCTTGACCTTGTGAATAATAGTTACAATAAATCCGATAAAGTCGACAGCAAACGGCGAGTTGTAAACTGGACAGACAGACAGATACACACAAGACCGAACGCATGATCCCCTGGAGATAACCACTTATATGTGCAGCTTTAACATGCTGATGACTATTAACTCCAGTTTAAACATCATCAAAAACACACGGTCCTTTGCATGTTTGCACACATCCGATGTGTAAACGATGTCATTTCATTTTTGTACCATAGAATTTCCAAAGAGATTAGGCTCAAATACTGAACTCCCAGTGCCCTACATTAAAAAAAAATGCATTGCTGGAGATTTGTAACAGTGTTTGAAACACAAGTTTTCCAGTTAAGAACCCTACAGTACATGCAGATATTCCATGTGTCTCCCCATGGGTTTGAGTTCTAGATGGGCTACATTTGTTTTGTGTCTGTAAGTGTGTTTCTGAATATATGATGAGGATTGCTGTCACTGACTCCACATGCAACATCTGGCTGCTTGTTACTGAGCTGTGTGAGTCAGGTCTGAGTGGAAATGCGTGTGGCTGCTGCGGTGTTTAACTTTCATACGTCAGAAGTATAAAAACCCTGCGAACAGCTGCCGGTGAACTGTGACGTTTTAGACTCAAGACTTCATTAGAAACCTTTTGAAAGACGGTAAAAGTCCGTGCTTTTGTTACGTTACAATGTTTTGCAATTCATTCCAAAAAAAAAGAAGGCTTGACCCTCTTATATAGCTTTAAAGTTATAAAATATATCTCCACTGAAAATTAGAAAATAAGACGGAACAACTAATTACTTTTCTTTTTCGAAAAATCAACATTTTTATTGTTTAAATTGCATAATGTTATTTATCAAAACTAAAACCATTCAGTGCATTTAAACCTGCAGTAGGCAGAATGTTTTTGGCATCATTGGGCAAAATATTCCAAAATAACCTTTCAGCATATTGTTATTCAAGTGTTCTGAGAGAGACTTCTGCACCTCCTCATGGCTCTGTTTTCAGACTTTAAAAACATCTAGCCCCTGACGGGAGACTTTGACCAATCACAGGTCATTTCAGAGAGAGAGAGAGCGTTCCTATTGGCTGTTCATTCAACGGAGGCAGCTGTCAATCACTCGCAAACTCCGACCAAACGGTCAAACTAGGCAGCGCTGATCAAATATTAATCAATATTATGTTACGTTAATGCCTATTTCTGATGTTTTCAGAATCATCTTGTAGTGCGCTGTTTAGCTGTAAAATGAGAAAGTTTGCTCCGCCTGGTGGGCGGTGCTTGGTATTTCCGCAACTGATCTCAACATGGCTACCGGGTCCCAAAAGTTCTCATTTTACAGCTACACGTTATAATTTACCCTCACCCAATAACATTTCTACTGAAATGTCATCATAATGTAACTCGTGGAACCTGCATCATAGTGGAACCTGCATTAACGTTAGCTGTCAGCTCTGCAGGACTGTGCTGCCCACCGGCTGCTAACAGCTAATAGCTAACGGCTAACAGAAACTAGCTTCAATCGCACCATAGGTTTTTAAAAGATTCTTCTAAAAGGTGTTCTATAGGTTTAAACACACATAACTCACATTTGTCATGGTGCATATGCCACTGAACTCAATGGGTTTAAAGGACTTCTGGTCTTTGATTTTACAATTTTGTCATTTTTTGTCTTTGAGGTTAAAGCTGAAGTAGGCGAGATTGGAGCAAATCTGATTAAAAAAAGTTAATTTTATAAAACGGTCGCTATTCCGTGACAGTAGTACATGGAACAGGTAATTTGAACAAAATCATGTCCCTCTGTGTCCTCCGGTGTCCTCCGGTGCTCCTAACGGCACCTGCAAAATTTCACAGACCGGAGGACAACAAGCAGTAAGAGCTGATCTGAGGTCTGCTGTCCAGCTGCCATGTGTCAATCACTCGCGAACTCCGAAAAAACGGTCAAACTAAGCAGCGCTGATCAAATATGAATCAATATTCTGTTACGTTAATGTCTATTTCTCCCCTCAAATGTTTTCAGAATCATCTTGTAGTGCACGGTTTAGCTGCAAAATGAGAGAGTTTGTTACGCCCCCGCCATTGTGAAATCTGGTGAAGGAACGCCAAGTTCTGGTCACATGACCGGAGCACAGCCAATAGGAACACTCTCTCAATGAAATGACCTGTGATTGGTCAAAGTCTCACGTCACGGGCTAGATTTTCTAAAGCCTGAAAACAGAGCCATGATGAGGAGCAGAAGTCTAATTATCTCTAAGAACAATTGAATTACAATATGCTGAAAGGTTATTATGGAATTTTTGCACAAATGATGCCAAAAATATACTGCCTACTGCAGCTTTAAGCATAATTTCTAGTTTATTATTATTATTATTATTATTTATTTTATTTTGATTTAGTCTCCATTTTTTGTACTAAGCAACTTTAAGTCAGTGAATATCCTCCAAACTGTCTGCACACACATGCAGATCTGCATAATATTTGCCATACATACACACAATACACAAACCCCCCCAATACACACACACACACACACACACACACACGTCACTTTAATAGCTGTCATTGAGCGTCAGTGAAATGGCAGAAGTGTGGCTGCAGGCTGCCGTGGCTGATCTGAGCTCATTAGAACAGCGACTCAGACTGAGGGGATTCAGGAGGGATTTGTTCCGCCGCTACAGCACTCCTGCTCCGGCCAGGAGGTGAAATAGGGGGAGATGAAGAGAAGGATGAGGAAAAAGGTAAAACGGTTGTGGTTAGGTGGGGGGAGAGCTGGAGAAAATTGGGAGCAACTGAGGGAGAAACTGAGGAAAAAAGAGAAGGGGAAGAAGTGAATGAGAAGAGGAGTAGAATAGAAATGAGATAAAAAGTGCAGATAAAAGACAAAGATGATAAGGATAGAACATGATGAAATAGAAAAATGAGAAGAGAAAACACTAAGGGAAGTCGTGAAGAGCCACTTAGGAGAGGAGAAGAGTAAATAAGTGGGGAGAGGGTGGCAGGGTGGAGGGGTGTGATTAAAGGTGTGAAGAGAGGAGGAGACGTAGGAACTGTGGTGAACAGGAGCTGAGAGGGTGCAAAAAATAGATAAGATGAAAACTTTATTGATCCCTGCAGGGCACAGCAGCAACAGGGATGAGTTGGAAAAACAGCAGAATATACAGTAGATAAGAGAGGAAATACGAGCTTTATAAACACAGAGAAATCACGACTGTAAGACCTGGTAGAAATTAATAAATGAAAATATGCATGGTATGACATACCAACGGCAAAAAATTATGAAACAATCCAAATTATTGCAATTAAAGTCAGTTAGTGTGTAGCAGAGAGGAATATGAGAGTGTGATAAAAGGCAATAAATTATGTGGAAGATCAGAGTGTATAGAACAGGCAGTGAAACATGCTGGTATCCATATTAAAGGTCTGATGCAACTCATAACGTAATAACTGCGCATAACGTAATGACATATCTCTGAAAACGTTCTCATTCATCCCACATCCAAGAGGCTTCATCAACATAGAACTGATTGATGAAAATGTCGTCTTGACCAAACCAACAAAGTTCAGTTGCTTTAAATTATCAACTCCACTTGTGTAATGTCAAACTAGAGTGTTACTGTGCTTTAAAGGGGACATATCATGCTCATCTTCAGGTTCATACTTGTATTTTAGCTTTCTACTAGAACATGTTTCTATGCTTTAATGTTCAAACAACACATTATTTTTTTCGTCTGTCTGAATATACCTGTATTTACCCTCTATCAGAAACGCTCCGTTTGAGCGCATTTCAAGGGACTGGCAACAGAATTGCGTTGCTAGGACACAGTTTGGGTCCATGTTTACTTCCTGTCAGCTGATGTCATTCACATACGCTGCAACAGGAAATAAACTGGGACACATTTAGAATGTTGAAGTTTAAAACTGTGAAATTGTTTAAATATTGTAGATTTGTGACATCACAAATGTACAGGAATCCTGACGGCTTGTTTCAAATGCACAGTTTCTGAATACGGGCTTTGTGTAATTATATGTGGATTGAGCGTTTTGATACTTTATATACTGATATGGGACCTTTCAAATTATTACATTATGCGCTGAATTTATTAAATTTTTCAACTTTTCAGTTTGCTAAATTTATAATGTAATAATGTTCTCAAAATGTAATAACTTATTACGTTATGAACAAAACTGTTATTACGTTACGTACTTAAGGTTTTATTACATGTGCTGATTATTACATTATGAGCTTTTATTACATTTAAATTATTACATTATGCACAGTGATTACGTTATGTGCAGTTATTACGTTATGAGTTGCTACAAGGTCTACTGAGGGTCAAGCCAGGAGGCAGGAAGGAGAGGAAAGAGAAGACGGAATGATGCTGAAGGGAGGGGGAAAAAAATAAATAAACTGGACAGAAATGAAGAGGTGCGAGTGAGCGAAGGATGGGAAGAAGAGGACAGGGAGGAAAATGGAATGAAGACGCGAGGTGAAGATTGAAGAGGGATTTTCCAGTTGGTTACCCGGTCCCGTCCACGTGTGAAATTTGCTCTGAACACCCGGTGGCGTTCAATCACCAGTCAAGTGAAGCAACAAGGAAATTAACGCCAAAGTAGAGTTGGAGAAATGGAGAGAATGAAAGAAAAAGAAGGCAAAGGCAGACAGAGAAAACAGATACAATTTGTGACATTTTTTTTTCAGCAGCAGTTCTTCATGTACGTCGAAAGTGTCTGAAGTGTTTGGATTGAACACAGACAGCATGCTGTAGAAAATAGCTACTCAACTACTGACTAGGACCCTGTATTGGCAAGAATCTGGTGATACGATACGTATCATGATACAGGGGTTATGATTCAATATATTGTCATATATATTGTGAAACCAAAAGTGAGGCGATATATTGCAATTTTTTTAAATCTAATTTCAGGAAAGCTGTCATAGTATAAAGAACACAATGCCATATGCATCAAATCTGAGTAAAAAAAATGCATCTTTTCAAGCGATCAGAACAGTGGGATCTGTATATGCATTTATCCTGTCCCTGTAACACCCAACATCATAGCACTACTTTAAGAGGGGACATCTCATTGCAAATAAAATAAAGTATGAACTGAGTATACTTTTATGAATAAAAATGCAATAATCTGCCAACGAGGTGAGATCTTTCTTTTTTTTTCATACTCAAATTAATTTGTATGAAACAAGTTAATTTGTTCTTTCTGATACTAGCATTGTAATTAGTGTTTTTCTGCCTTGTTTCCGAGAATTCATGCTTGTTTCTGTTAATTATTAAAAACAAGAGGAATTAATGTGGAAACAAGTGGAATTCTTTCTTCTCTTCTCACCCCATTTAAATAATTGTAAGAGTCAGTATGTCTTCAAGTGTTAATCCCCGGGATAATGTGTATTTGGTGCGTTTGAGGACATCTGCGGCAACTGGTGACATGTAGAGCCGTTTTCATAATACATAACCTCTAATTTCATTCGAAACACTGTGGGGGGGCTGGGTAGAAAGACATTATGCATAATTTAGCCTGCTTAAACATCATTAAAGGAGAAAGCTGGTGGCATTTGATCTTATTGTTAGTTTTTTATGATCAGCAAACAGATCCCCTTGAAGAGAACACAACCAACAATGCATTTATCACTCTAACCAGCCTGATGTGTCTTTCACCTCTGTGCCACAGAGCTCCACTGTTGTCCAAAAACCATTAAAGCTACATAAAGGAGCTATAGTGGTTCATTGCATGCCGTTTCCTTTCATTACTGTCAACATGGCAATCATTGACTCCACGTTTACCCCACAGGCAAACGTTGCCCAAATCTGAAGCTTTTTGCACATACACGACTCAGTTTTTTTTACTACCGTGTACTACAGTGTGAACAGCACAAATCACATGGGATCTGGTCTTGTCAATTCATATAATGTCCTAAATCAGATACAGGTGAGTTTTTTTTTTCAATGCGACCTCAGTCTGAACAGTCATATTGGAATTCATACGACTTTTACGTCACTCTAGATTGACATTCATCACAATTCTGTGCTGCGAAGCCATTCATGTCACAATCCCCCCAACTCCGGGCTCCGATTCTGCATCCACACACACACCTCGTCCTCGTTATCATCTGCTCACAAATTCGCCTACTTCCACTACACATCAATTTAAATTAAACTATAAATGCTGACTTCAGTGGCCTCCATGTTTACCTCCGTAAGACGGTGTGCTGCGTGTGACGTCTTTGTTTGTGCCTTGTTCGTTTACGCATATGGGTCAGTTCAGGACTATGACCAGTTCACACTCAAATTGGAAACAGCGAACAAAAAAATCTGATCAGAGTAATAAATCAGAATTTGGCACTAAGGCTTGCAGTGTGAATGTAAAGCCCGTACCACACTGCCGGCATGAGCAGTGTGTGACGGCTGCCTCGCTGAACTACTGCGTCTCTCACGCATGTGGTGTCCACACCGACAGCGTTGCTTCTTTTCTTTCTACATACAGTTTGTCATTTCATTTAAATATAAAGCTCATTTATATTTATTTTAGACAGGAAGGTTAAGAATCGTGTGCTCATTTGTAAATAATAATAATCCACGATTAAAAGGCGGTACTCTTTTCATTCATGGAGCCCTGCAAGTCACTGCATTTTCCACAACACTGTCCTGCAAATATTTCAGAATAAAAGCCTTGTGCTAACAAATGAAGGGATTCTGTCCACAGAAAAAAAATGCTTGAGGGCTTTTATTTTGAAATGGGGAAAAATAAATGAATCCTAAATCATAAAAATAAATGTTTACTTTTTTTCATGTGACATATTGTACAAATGCAGACATTGAAACTGTAGTAGGAATAGGGTAGGAGTAAGGTAGGAGGAAAATGCCAGACTACGCCTCACTTTGTTTTCAGAACCCATTCAGTTTGACATTGTTTTTGTAGTAGCACATTTAGTTTAGGAATTAAGCCATGTTTGTTTTGTTTTCACCAATTGTTAAACTGTTTGTTCTTACCAGTCGGTGGTGAGTAATGACGTATCCACGCCGCTGACGTCAATTTCGGTTGACTCAGAAGCACCGGCGGTGGCTGGAAAAATACAGGAAAAATACTGCTGTTAATTCTGTTGTCTGTTTGTGAATGTGTTACTGGATTTAGCAATGCTCACACGTCATCATGTGGCTCATCATAAAACTTTTGAAATTATGAAGTTTCTGGCCTTTGATTGGTAATTTCCTCTGTTGATTCACAATAAGACAGACATAAATAAACAGAGGAGGTGAGTGAGCTGAGACCAGAGTAGAGTGCTGGAGATCAAATGCAGTCATGTGGTCGTAATGATTTTGCTTCAGTCAGCCGAGAGAAAGATTCAGAGACGAAGGTAAAGTCACACTGTTGTATCTGTGCATACAGCAGATACGTATGGTTCAGGACTGTTAATCAACATTGCCTGGCGAGAATACAAAATATGTAGTTTCCCAAACTAACATGGAAATTGATGTACTACTGGAAATTATAGTGAGCAAACATGAACACAATTTATAACACTAATAACTTCAATAAAAAAGAACATGTAAAATTGCAGGAAAAAGGAGAGAAGTTGTAATATAATAATTAAAAAAAAAATATTTACCTGAACATAGAAAAAGAGATGAGAGAGACAGAAATAGATGGACACAGAGAGACACCGACAGTCTCAGACGTTGGGTTTGATCCGATGCCTCGCAGAGAGGGAACGACTAAAGCTACTGGCAGCAGCACACACACACACACAACAGGATGTGAGAGCAAAGTGTCTCTGTTGACAGCTGCTGACTGAAGCTGCACCTCGACCCCTGACTGATCCATGCACTTTACTTGGAATTATAATCCTGCACATTGCATTTCAATTTTGGCAGGAAAAGTGTGAGATTATTGCAGTGCCAATACCATTCACGAACATCAATGTGCATAACCTATACTGTGTATGTACATACAGTATATATACTGTGTAGTACTTATACTTGTACTCCACTCGAGTATTTCCATTATATGCTACTTTGTACTTCTACTCTACTATAGAATATGATGCATTGCTGTAGATTAAACTAGCCAACAGTATATAAAAGGATGATGATATGATATGAGTACTTTTACTTTTGATACTTGAGGTAATCTGCTGATACTTACATACTCATACTTCAGTAAGGTTTTGAATGAAGCACTTTAAGTCGTAGTGGAGTATTTTCACCTTGTGGTAATAGTACTTTTACTGCAGTAATGGATCTGAATATGTTTTCCACTTCTGTATAATATATAATATAAGGTCAACTAAAGCTTTCAACCATATCCTGAGGGCTTCCCCAGGTGATGGAGATGCTCAGTTGTCATGACGATGTTGGAGTTGTTATCACAGGACCTTGGAGTACAGAATTTAGGTCGCCTGGTAACATGTGGTTGTATATATGGGGAGGGATGGTCAGATGTTGATGTCCTCTTGCCGTCCCCTGACTCCTCGTTGATGACCTTTGACCTCTTCCCAGTCTTTGCTGTGAGTGGTTTTGGTCTGGTGCTCACAGACAGTTGATGGTGTCCCTTTCCGTAATCACTCAGTTTCTTGTCCAGGATCCTTGCCATTTCACCACTGTAGTGTTCCCCACAGCTGTCCCATGTGGCGTCATGTTGATGTCATAAACAAACCCAGTCTTGCCATTGGGGGAGGATGCTGTCTTTAGGGTGTACCAGCAGAGAACTCATAGTGTTGTATGGTTTGTGTTAAGTGCCTGTGACCTGTAGATTTTGCCTAGATGTTCCTACAGCCCATCTATGTAAGGGAGTCCCACTGGGATCACCGTTTATGTAGCAGTGCCCATCTTAGTCTGATGTTGACTGAGATTTCCATCAACCACTCTTTGTAACCATTGGCCTGAAGCAATCCATGCTCTACTTTTAGTTTTAAATAGTGCGTTACAAGGGTTATTGGGTAAAAAGTTCTGAACATCTATAACTAAGTCACCTTTCTGTCCAACCCCATCTTCTTCTTCTTCTTCTTCTACTTCTTCTCCTTCTTCTCCTGTACCTTTTTATCATTATCGAGCCAGTTCTTCTGTATGGTGCCATCTAGGTTTGGGCGATTGAACGGATATTTTATTGATTTTGGGCAATATTTGTCATTTTATTTCGCCAATTGTTGCCAATGGTTCGCTTACGAAGAACAAGAGCTCATCTAACTCGGTGAAATAAGGATTTATTGTGACCAAACTAGAGTTGGTGATTGTTAGAAAGACTACTCACTTTTGGTTAAGTTTAATTTTGTTTCTGTCCAGTTTGAGTCTAGTGCCATCTGTTTTTTCTATATATTTACTATCACCAATAAGAATAAATGCATAAAGATTACTCATTTAGCGAGCAAACTCATAGCTATTCCTACCCCCAACTTATCCGATTGTGTCACCTCATCCCTGATCTGCAGACAGAGCTGGTCCTGATCTTTCCTCACACCTGACACCCCAGTGTGTTACACTGCTACAATATAATCAGGCCCGTTCAGACTGGCTCCTCCAGATTTCCTTTTATACATTTTCAAATATAAAATACTATTTACACTATGGCTTGGCTGATGTTGGTCTGCCAGATCTGTACGGGCCCCAGCATCATAACAGGAAATGCAACCTTGAATTTGTCGGTCCCGTAGGATTCAGTTGAAGCAAATAGGAATATTTACAGAGAGTGTTGCTTTCTATTCAGTGGTGACTGCCCCATTGTGTCTTTGTTTCACATGCAGCATGCCTTTGAGATGTTGCAGTGAAAAATGCAATGGCTAACATGGGGCCACTGGGCAAATCAGCATGCAGCATATGATTTCGAGGATTCATTTAATCAAATCTGCTTTATCGGACATGGAATATGATAGATGAGTTGAACGGTGGTGTTAACCTGTTGGTGTAGATTGCGAAGAAGATTCAGATGTGTTCCTGTGTGCTTCTAAATGACCGGCGTTCGATTTGTTGACTGCTTTATGTCCCTCTCAGCAGTTCATGTGTCCCTGATGACAAAGAGCAGCATGTCATTTCTTTCTCTCTAGCCTGGCTGTTAAAACACTTGCAGCCACTTTTATGGACTCATTAACAAAACCGCGGAACAATCAATGAAAACAGCCTCCTTTTCTGCACCCTCACTGCCTCTCTCTCTCTCTCTCTTGTTGTCTGTCTGCTATTATTCTACAAGCGCCGGCTCCCTGTTTTGCATCCGTTTGTGTACATATCATTTTTATTTTTTTGTGCGCCGTTGTCGATAAGCGGTGGTTTGTTTAGAAATACGGTTGCTCGGAGGAGGTTGTAGGAGGGCTTCTGTCTGCCAGTATGGCTGTTTGGGGCTGGGAGGATGGTAGGAGATGACTGTCAGCTTCATCAACATGTGTGCTTTCAGTTCACAATTGTTGCTCCTCTGTGTGGTTTGAGTGGAGAGAGGCACAGCGTCTGGGATTACTTAGTCTGACTCAACAGATGTTTCCCAGGGAAAAATGGGGATTTCTATTACTGTTTTCTGAGCTGGCAGATGGAAAACTCAAATTCTTTTGCTCCCGTAATGCTTCACCTTCTCTCCCACGTTGTTGCCACTTGACTGACTGCAGCTTGCATCCCATGAGGCCTCCGGAAAAAAATAACATCAGCTGATGAAAACTGTCACATCCCTAAAGTGAACAAAAGTAGACCACCTTAGAAAGACATTAACTCCAATATTCTGTGTCATATTCAG
Organism: Sebastes umbrosus; assembly: GCF_015220745.1. Taxonomy (NCBI): domain Eukaryota; kingdom Metazoa; phylum Chordata; class Actinopteri; order Perciformes; family Sebastidae; genus Sebastes; species Sebastes umbrosus. The sequence goes on from NC_051273.1 coordinate 33,004,292, forward strand.
TTTTTTTTTGTTTTTTTTTACATATAACATGAGAAGAAAAGTCTTCCAATGACAAAAAAGCAGCCTAGTGTCTAGTTTCTTGTGGGTGTTTTATCGGGGAAGATATTTACGTCTTTATATGCTAATTTATTGTGTTTTACCAGGTTATAGGTCGATATATACAGTATATAGTCTATAGCAGTGGTTCTCAAACTTTTTACACCACCACGTACCACCTCAGAAAATATTTGACTCTCCATGTACCACCATTATGACCAGGGGTGGGCAATTAATTTTCCTGGGGGGGTCACATGAGAAACCCAGATTGTTGCCAGGGGCCAAACAAGTTCTGTCAGACGTAACCTCTATTTTATCACTACATTAATTTATAGAAAACATACTGCGCACTAATTTTTCAGCATTTATTATACTGAAAATCACTCCAAACAGCATAATATTAAGAAAATTGCATTATATGCAGGAGTTTTTTAACCGAACAGGACTGACTGTTTTGGGTAGTAATGTTTCCATTAACAAAACTTAACAAAACAGAGACTCCCCCAGCATGCCAACATATAAAAACGTGCACTGTAGGTCCAAAAAGCGCTATTTTTTCGGGGCAGGGAGGGTACTCACAGTACTGTACTGTACTTTGTTATTGTCATCTATACCGGTTGTTTGCATAAAAACACACAATTCAAATGATTATGATTATTTAAATATTTGCTTTGATTAAAAAAATCTTGGCAAGCTGCTTAGAGCTAGTGTTAGGAAGTTAAACAGGTAATAATTCTCTCTCTATTATTTATTTTATATTGATGCGAAAACATCTCCTTCAAACAACTGGATTTATTCATGTTTCTCACCAAAAACTACATTTTACGAGATTACTTTTGAACACATCATAATAACGTTGTAATTCACCTATAGTAATTTTTCCTGAGCTGACTTTGAACGCCCCATAACAATAACTCAATGACACCTCCGTTAACTTTCATATCTCCGGTATTTAGCCAGTCAGGACTGTGCTGCCCACCGGCTGCTAACAGCTAACGTTACTAACTCTCCTCCTGCTGATATCAACACAGATTTGTTGTTCACAGTGTCGCTTTATCGGGGAAAAATAAGGTGCACCCCTCAGGTTTAGTAGCGCCATGTTGTTGAGTGCATTTTTTTCTCTTCACCGTGGCTCCGGTCCCAAACAAACTGAAACATGGTACAGTGTGCTTATGCGTCATTGTGCAAGCGTAACTGTGAGAAAGCATCAATACAGAGGGATCGATAGTCAGAGATTCCTCCGTGTACCACTAGAGAGAGCACTTAAAGCCTTTTTTCAGAGGAAACAGTGTGTAGTATGATAACTTTGATCAAGAGATGTCACTTCAGTCAGTGTTGGTTTGGGATGTCTTTTTTTCAAGAAATTGAAAAAAGAAATCTGGTGGTGTGGAGTTCAGAAAGCCCTGTTTGCAGTCGAGTTGCATTGTGGGTAACAATTCAATTTCAATTCCTAGTAAATAACCCAGCAAAGATCTCAGACATAGGGTACACTTCCTCATGCATAAAGCTAGGTAAAATTATTATTATTATTATTAGTAGAGATCTCCCTATACCATTTTTTCCCTTCCCAATACCGATTGCGATACCTGAAATTGCATATCGGCCGATACCGAGTACCGTTCTGATACCAGTGCGTTAAAAACTAGAATGAGGTTAAACCCTTTGTGAAACATGAATAAATGCATCAGTGCCACTGCTACACACATGTGCATCGTGTGTTGTGTGTAGGGCACCAAGTGCCGGAGGGGGAACAAGCAGCCGGCCGTAACGCTGTTGTTTGAGACTGAGCGACTGCGTCGCTGACCTCACGGTAAAGACAGCCCAACTTTGGAGCGACATTTAGCCCCTTTCCCAGTAAGCTAGCATGACATGTTTGGTATCAACGGATTCATTGCATCTCAAAATTCATGTGATACCACTGTATGTGTTCTATCTTAAAAACTGAAAAATGTAACGGCCTTCAAAAGTAGTGTTAATGCCAGTCAGATCACTTTCAGAGAAATTAACAGCAGGCAAAGTAAACCAAGAACTGAGGAGGAGAATGATAAGATCATGGTGATCAGTGAGACAGGCAGAGTCTAATTAAAATATAACCTATGGTTCTGTTTTCACTTTTAGATTGTTAAATGATGTAAAAAAAATAGGCCTGCAGTTTAATTTTTGGCCTATTCAAACAAGACAGTTTCATTTAAAAGATATAAATCAGCTTACCTTGTTTTTTTCAATATGTTACTGTTACTGATGCATTCTGGTCAGATTTAATTATTGTTTTTCTCTTATAATTAAGGTCAATATGGTAGCTATAACATGAGCAGGTTAAAAGGTAATGTCAATCCTGTATGCACAAAAATAACACTGATAACTTGGATGCTTCTAGATTTGAAGCCGTCACAACTTACAAATGTCAATGTCATAAGACAGCAAATTGCAATCTGCTTATAACGTACACAAACAAGAAGCTACATTTTTTTTGTCAAAGTGGCATGAAATACATTTTTACATTTTCACGAAAAATATATTTTATCCCTTGTATGACGGAACAATTGAAGTTTTATAATTTACAGTACTTAAAGCCTGTGAAAAACTTGGTTTCAAATATTGAGTACTTCTCTATAACATTAAATATCCATGAGTAAATAAGAAACAATAAAAATAAAAGTCTCCACAACTGACATCAGATTTTGATTCAAATATTACTAAACATAATTTGCACTCAGAAGAATGTTACATAACCTTTTTACAACTGAGCTTTGCCCACTTCAAACCAGTGAGAACATAGCACGCACATGGCCAGAAGCTGATTGAGAAAATAGGGTTTCAGGGCATTTAAGGAGAAACATACTGAATAATTACTAAAGATTTTCTTTGGCCCTTTTGTGATCTAAAGCAATGTCTTTACTGGTGATTTTCAGCTTTAACAGCCTGCTATGTTTGAATCTGTTGTAATTTCCCATCCAATATACAGAGAATGTGGGTATATTCCACTGGTTTCCTCCTTTGACATGATCCAAAGGGACCGTTTAGCATGCTTCAGTTTGCTAAAAGTAAAAGAGGTTTCGTCGGCAATTCTTCTGTGTCCCTGAACAAATAACAAAAACTGCTGACTTTTGAAGGCGGCCGACAAAGCAGTTTATCTTCTCGCATCAACATGGCAGCTAACATGATTTCACACTATGAATATGGATTATGTATAATACCCTCATATACGCAATAAATGGGAAATATTAAATGTCACCTTAAGCTATGGGTTTTTTGGATATGGAGATTTTTATTAATGGATATTTTGGGTTTTCTTACCCAAGCGTGCGGATGTATATATTTTCCAGTCTTAAGCAAGATAATTGGTTCAAAAACTTGTACAGCCCTTTATTTAAAAAAAAGATCAAATAAGATATACTTCAAATGTCCCCGTAGGGAAATTTGTTTTAGATTCCGTACTACAGTTCTACATTAGATAAAATCAAACAACAACACATAGCTTCCATGTAACAGTTTGCACATACACATACACATCTTCTGACAATGACGACATATTGCACAACCTCCAAGGCCAACATCCTACTTTACATTAGAACCTCCATGGCCAACATCCTACTTTACATTAGAACCTCCATGGCCAACATCCGACATTACATTACAACCTCACGTTACTGCAGTCTTGGAAAGGGAGGGGTGAGCGGAGGGGTACTCAGTTGGTTGCAATCTGCAGCCACACCACTGGATGTCACCAAATCCTACACACTGTCCCTTTAAGGCCTTTCTTGAGTACAAATTAAAGAACAAATCAACCCAGTCTCACGGGAAGGCGCATAAACAGCACAACATTCTGCGGACATTCTGCGTGTCTTGATGATGCATTTTAGCCTTTTCGTGTCATTTGTACGCGGCTTTACGTGTGTCATTTGTACGCAGCGCAAGTAAGTTAAGTTGAGGCAACACATCCACTTAGGCTTAGGAAAAATGTCACGGTTGAGTTTGAAATAGGTGTGTAAACTAAGTAAAATGCATACAGAAACAACAGAGCAGAACTACAGAAAACAAATCACCTAACTTGCAAAACAAAACATCGGTCTCGAACACCGGCTTCCTGGTTAGAAGTCCTATGTTTTTTGGACCCAACCTTCCTTTGCAGCATGTGCGGGTGGATGTGCTCCCTTTATTTCAGTCATGCTCTCATTACTCCATCCACACGTATGTTGTTCTCAAATTATCTTGCGTAGGTCACATGGGGGTCAAAATGTTTTTCTTCTGATGGTGGTAAACAGCTGCACTTTATATAGGAAGCATTACAAGAGCGCTACGGAGGGGGGTAATGTTCCATGAAAATAACTCAGAATTTATGAGAAATATTCTATGAGATTAAAGTGGTAAATTTATGAGCTATAACTTGAATATTCTCTGAGATTCTAAAGTCATATATTTGCAAGAAAAAAAATCTGAAATTCTCTGAGATTAAAGTCACAAATTTACGAGAAAACTAAAATAGTGGGGTTTTTTTTGTAAATCAGAAGGGACATAAAAGAAAACATGTATATATATCTTTCAGGACCTTTGCATTGCTCAGTGGCCGTCCTTACTATAAGAAAACTACTTGAGGTGTGACAAAATTCAGACGGAGTCTCGCGTTCGAAAGTCGTCTTATGTGTGCATGTGGGCACATACTGTTTGTGTTATTAGTGGTTAGTGAAACCTGTGTATTCCTGCTGAGTGTAGTTGGTATGTCAGGTATTGAAATGAATGGTTTTGCCTATCTTTCTATCTGTAGTGAAGTTGTTGTTAAAATATTCTATTTCACTGTAGCTACAGTCTGATGTTGCAGCCGTGGTCCTCATTAAAAACCACCACTCCCCTGACTTCAAACAGAAATAGAACACATGATCATCGCTAGTGAATTTAGGTCTTTGCTCACAAATATAGCTGGCAGATTTGGACACACAAATAGACCATCCAAACATGACAAGAAAGAGGAGAAATCTGAATATACAGAAATATAGTGCAAGGGGTGTAGGGCTAGTTTCAGGAGTGAGAGATTGGAGGGTGGGGTGGTGAGGGGGGGACTACAGTACAGCACAAACATGGAACGGTTCATTCAGTCATAAAAACGTTGCTTCTGAAAGTAATCTTCATATAATATGTATAAACATAATTTCCAAGAGACCGGATTGTTGCGAGTAACAAGAGATAATACGATTTTAATTAAACTATACCGGTAAAAGACTATGAAATACTCTGAGAAAACTGAGCTCTTGCTGCATGGAAATCAGCGTTTGCAATGCTGCAAAAAGTAGAACTCTGCAATTAGACCCACCAATTACATTAGTCTTCTTGTATTTCATGAAGTGTGTTCCTGTGTGTTGACTGATACATAAACTCATATCAGGTTCTACCTTTCCCCTGTTCTTATCATGTTTCTCTAATTACCTCCAGTTTGCTTGTGGTTGCACGCTAAATTATCCATGATCAAACACTCTCTCACGCACACACTCAGACTGTGAGATTCTTGTCTGTATATATATCACACACGTTAGTCTGGTCTATATCACCTTGTCTGTTTTCTCCTTTTATTCCCATCATGACTTTCCTGCTGCTGATGTTGTAAACGTCTGTGCTGTGTTGTTTCATAACTCCCTGCCACTCATTTTCCCGCCTCTCCGTCAGGGATGTGTGTGTGAGGGGAGTAAGGGTGTGTGGTTTCACATATAAATGTGAGCTAGCCCAGAGCGTGTATATGTGCACGTATCTCCATGTACATGTGTGTAATCACGCCATATCTCCCTTGTCTGTGTTGAGGTGTTTGTGTGTGTGTGTGTGTGTAAATAGCGTATTTCTGCTAGCCAACTAGACAACTTGTCATGTCAGCGTGTGTGTATGTGTATGTGTGTGTGTGTGTGAGAAGCTAAATAGGATTTCCTCAGAGTATGAAATCTGAAGGTGAGCTCATCCAGGTGGAACATTGACTCCTAAGCAGTGTGAAAAAATACAAAAAACACATACCGGGGATGACAAGCCTTCATGTTCTACATCACACAAACACACTTACATGAACAGCAGCACACACACACACACACACACACACACGCACACAAACAAGCATATAGATTTCCGACTGAAAATACTTTCTGTCTGATATTTTTAAGGTGAGAATTGAATTTGGATTTATCTCACTTAATTTGCTTCCTTGTCTCAGCGGATGTTTTTTATATAGACCTACATATATTTCACTGCTATTTTGTTCCCTTTACATTCTTTTTAAATTTTAAAACATCTCTCCGTGATTGATATTTTTATTTATTGTGGAACAGCTATCTGCCTTGCACAAATGGTGACTAATTAAACAAAATGAATAGTTTCCCCAAAAATGTTATCACTATATATATACAGTATATATATATATACATAGATCAATGTTGATAAATAATATTATACATAGTGTTTTTTGTGACCAACTTTTAATTGGGTTACCTTGTTTTTTTCCCCCTTTTGTAGTCATTATGGCAGAGACATTACATATGAAAATCAAGTAACTGAAATGTTGTGTTGACGCTGCATAACACATCGACATCTATTGACTGAGGTAATCACATAAGCATTACTAGAATGGCACTCGGAGAGTGCAGACCTCCGCCAAGGTGTGTGACTTTAAAAACAAATCACAGCTCACAGCTGGCGGTAGGTGGTCGGCTTGTTATTAACACGGTGTGTTTCCGTGTAACACACACACGCATCCACACACGTATCTCTCTGCTCAAAGAAGGAAGTAGGAGGCGGGGTCATGTGTCATCAACACGTCATCAGTTACACTGCGCGTGTGTCATATCCTGTGGTTTTAATGCTCAGGCTGATCGGAATTCTTCAAAAAATTCCTGAATCCGTATCATGATCTGAATCGCCACCAAAATCTAATGGATTTTTCATTGTGCTACAGTCCACCCCTCCAAAAAGTTTAATTCAAATCCATATCAAACTTTTGGAGTAAACCTGCTAACAGACAGACAGACGGACAGACAGACAAACCAACGCCGGTGAAAACATAACCTCCTTCCAAGGCCTTTGGCCTTGGCAGAGGTAATAAATATACATACATTTACATTCACATAGGGACATGAGATGAAATAGAAAAATCAGTGGTGTGGTTTACATATTTAAGATCATTCTCCTGAGGTCAGATCCCTAAAGCAGAAGGTTAATTATGGTTTATACTATACAATTATGTATTATCAGAACAGGTGGGGGTCTTTGAGGGTTGAATACATAAGTACAGTATATACGACACTTCTTGTTGGCCTGAAGCACGGTATTTTTGAGCATGCACACCGAGACTTCCGGTGTGAGGAAAAGACTTACTGTATAGTCTTGCACTCTCACTGCAGATTTTTGTGTTCTCTCACAAAACGTTTGCATTATATCAACAAATATTTTTCCCCGTCTCCCACCAGCAGCAACAGCAATTAAATGTAACACATGCACGTTGTGTTGTATGACATCGTATGATGCCCATGTATCTCACCAGACAAGTGGTAGTCAAGGTATAGAGTAGCTAAGATGTGCCGATCTGGGCAACAAATGTGATAAATGGTTCCTTTTTTTGAAGACTTGATGCAGGTCAACACTGGCAAATAGGACAGTGGCATATCCTGATACGTTGATGTGCGGGGTCACATTGAAAACAGATTGGTGTTAGACATGCAGCATATACCACAGGTGTGTGTGTGGCCCCTGAGACCTGTGGCCCAAATCTTTCAGAAGCAAAGACAACTCTGGTTTCCTGCATGAAAGTCTGGCACGCTACACACCCATCCAACACTTTGACCTGACTATCTGCTTGGTTACATGAAGGGAACACTGAGCGGTGGCATTTATAACCTGTCAAAATATTCACGTTTATAGTAGTAGTTTGCAGTTGCTGGTATGCATCCAAGTCTATGGCTCCACCCAAAACTATCCCCACTCACTAGCACAGAGTCTCACACTGACAACTCTGCATTAAAGTGTCAGTAGGCAGTATATTTTTGGCATCATTGGGCAAAAATTTCATAATAACCTTTCAGCATATTGTAATTCAAGTGTTCTGAGAGATAACTAGACTTCTGCTCCTCCTCATGGCTCTGTTTTCAGGCTTTAGAAAATCTAGCCTGTGACGGGAGACTTTGACCAATCACAGGTAATTTCTTTGAGAGAGCGTTCCTATTGGCTGTGCTCAGGTCATGTGAATGGAACTTGTTGTTCCTTCACAAGATTTCACAATGGCGGCGTCACAAACTTTCTAATTTTACAGCTAAACCGTGCACTACAAGATGATTCTGAAAACATTTGACGAGAGAAATAGGCATTAACGTAACATCATATTGATTCATATTTGATCAGCGCTGCCTAGTTTGACCGTTTGGTCGGAGTTCACGAGTGATTGACAGCCGGCTCTCATAGACGGCAGATGGACAGGAGACCTCAGATCAGCTCTTACTGTCTTGTTTTCCTCCGGGCTGTGAAATCATGCAGATGCCGTTAGGAGCACCGGAGGATACAGGCATATCATTTTTTTCAGTTTACCTGTTTCATGTACTACTGTCAGGATATAGCGACCGTTTTATACAAATAAGTTATTTTAATTATATTTGCTCCAATCTTGCCTACTTCAGCTTTAAGGGTAGGGTATAACATTAAACTGTGGGACAAACTCCACTATAACCAGCAAACATCTGTCACCAAGCATACTGATGGACACCTTGCTCGTTAAGCTGTTGAGTGATATAACCTGCTGTCATTTGCTATAAATAGATGTTAGTCCTCTTAAATTGATTGATGTTTGCACATATGGATATGACACAGATCTAATGGCCCTCCTATATACTGATTGTTGATATTTTAATGTCTTGCAGGAGGCAAAAAAAAGGGGAGAGGACAGACTTTGGACTGGACTGAACTACTCCAAGAATACCACAACTACAACCACTGCACCACTACTCCTGCCTCTGCTGCTGCTGCACATGGCCCCCGCCTCAAAATGATGGAAAACCCTCATCGCTGACTGGCTTGTCTACCTTCTGACAAGCGGAGCTTAAAGATGACATCTCTGCTGTTTTCTTCTCCGTCGTAGTGGTTGTTGGCAGGACCTTTTTGAGGAATATTTTTTGTCATATTATGAGGAATATTTCTCAGATTTCCCTTCAACCCAATCCGTAGGAAACCGATGGCTGCTACATTCCCGCCGGATGGTTGGCGATGCCTGGATTTTAAAAAGGATCGTTAGCGATCACGACCTCTTCTGCCCCGAGTTACCCACTTTACTTATGCTTGTGTGTGAATGTGATTTTAGTGTGATTGTGTGTTTGTGTTTGCATCTGCATGGCGTAAGTGAGAGATAGAAAATAAGGATTTTGTACTCGGATACACGACGACGCAGTGAACAATTGGAAAACAAGGAGTAACAGCTATGTCCCGGTGGAGACACCATTCAAGGACTGGGTGTCAGCTACTTCAGACTGCCAAGAGTGGGAGCAGGATGATGGGATACGTAAGGCTTGAAGGCTCCTTAAGCGGCGGCCGCTGGGTGTCCTCCCTAATATGGCTGGGACTGCTGCTGCTGCTGCAGACGTCTCCAGCCGCCGTGTCGGCTCAGAAACTCGACGAGAACGACCCCGTGGTCACCACCACGTACGGCAAGCTGCGTGGCATTAAGAAGGAGCTCAACAACGAGATCCTGGGTCCCGTCGTGCAGTTTCTCGGTGTCCCGTACGCCGCCCCGCCCACCGGCGAGCGCCGCTTTCAGCCTCCGGAGCCGCCGACGTCGTGGCCGGAGATCCGCAATGCCACGCACTTCGCCCCGGTGTGCCCTCAGAGCATCGTGGAGGGCCGCCTGCCGGACGTGATGCTGCCGGTGTGGTTCACCAACAGCATCGACGTGGTGTCCACGTACGTCCAGGACCAGAGCGAGGACTGCCTCTATATTAACATCTACGTCCCCACTGAGGATGGTGAGTTAGCCAGCGGGGGCCCAGGGGGCAGGATGGTTGTGGGGTTCAAGCGGGTGGGCGGCGGGCGGAGGGTATTAAACCCACAGCATTCTGGTAGTAGAGAAGGGTGTGTTGTTCCTGTCTCCGTCCGTCTGTCAGTAGAGGCATGACCTTGTGCATGTTTAAATGTGCATGACACTGCTATAGTACATGAGTGTGTGAGAGTGTTTTTTTGTGAACGTGTGTGTGTCTGGCATCCATTGTGGCCAATTAATCCTCTTTTCATTCCACTCCATAGCTGCCTCCATCTTCTTCCTTCTGTTTTCCATCCTCCTCCACATCCTACTGTTCCTCCACTCCTCTTTTTTCTCCTCATCGCCTTATTTGCCCTCCTCCTCTGCAGACTCCCTCCCTTCCGTCCCGTCCTCCTCTCTCATGCCTGTAGCTCATCATAGCCCATTGTGCTCCGCCACAATGGCTACAGTTCATTAAACCAGACAGTCGTTGTCATGATCATCACTGATTGATTTGGCTGACTGGCTGAATGACTGGCTGGCCGACTGATAGACATGAATGCTGCGCTGATTGAGCTGGTGCGTTACGTCCTTTTTCCCCTCTTGTTTTTATTTATCCCCTTTCCCTCCTGTTTTCTTTTTCAGTCAGTCAGCTTTATGTGTGTGTGTGCGTGTGTGTGAGCGTGTGTGTGTGTGCATGCCGGCTCCTGTGTGCGTCGCGCATCCAGGGAGCTCCATGTTATTCTTTAGTCTTTTATTCACTTTACAGTCAAAAGAATATCCAAGGAATGTGCCAGGAAACCGGGCAAGAAAATATGTAGACAAGGAGGTATGTATGAAACGCAACCTATATACAATGCCACAGAAAGAAAGAAGAAACTAGGAAAAAGAAGAACTATGTGGTACAGCTGTAGAGAGCAATTGTGAGATCAAGGTCTACAAATTATTCAGGTCTCGACTCGGGGGCATCTGCGGGATTTCAGAAGGCTAAATTTAAGAGACAGGACCTTTTAAACGCTACCTGGAAGTAAATTTAAGGCCACTTTTAAAAAGCAAAGTAGGAAAACGAAGCTGTCAAAGCCAGTCTTCCTCGACCCGAACATATACCTAATGCGGTTCAGAAAGTAAGAGCAGGAAAAAACCTTTTCAGATTTGTCTGACTTGGTAAAGGCCCATTAGGTATCCTGCAGATATTAGCGATAACATATTTGCCACTACAACCCTAAATCAGCCACGTAATTTGTAGACCTTGTGACGGCGGTGGTAATATCCGAGGTAGTGCTGCTGCTGCTATACTGCACTACCTGGTTGTCATCGATGTGTGCTCTCATTGGTCAGCAAGATTGGGGAGATGTGATTGGCTGCCAGATCAGTAGGGTCAGTAGGTGTGCAGTAATGATGCTTGATGTGTGAGGAAGATAGCGGCATATTAGATCAGGCACACTGTCACAAACACACACACACACACACACACACACACACACACACAGTGATGTAGTTGTGTGCCGTGTTAAACAAGATGAGCTCAGGCTGGACCTTGACTGTGTAATCTCCATTAAAAGAAAGCAGAGCTGTGTTGGGGTTGGCTCGGGCTACTGTATCAAGCACTGTTTCATCAAGATAATGCCCTCCTCCTCCCTCTCCTCTCTGTCTCTCTCTCCCTGTCTCCCTGCCTCTCTCCCTCCTTCCTGGATGTGTGCAAGCTTTTTTCTGTGTGGATATATGTTGTGTGTGTGTGTGTATGTGAGAGAGAGAGAGAGACAGCTGCTGACAGTGTCCTTGATAAGGTCTGGGGTGTTAATGTCATTTTCTTGGCAGCAGGCTGCATTATCACTTAGTGTACATCCCTCCTCTCCTTACTACACGGATACATGTACACTCTAACCCCGCTGCTCTTTTCTCCTCTCCTCTCCTCTCCTCTCCTCAGACATGTTGCACACACACACACAGATAAACAGAAGGGGAGATGCATTTAAACTGGGGAGATTATAGAAGCTTACATATTAGTCACACAGCATGGAGAATCATCATTATAAAAAAAACCAAGACCCCAGACAATCTGTTGCAGATTTTTTTTTTCATTTTATGGGAAAGGGAGATTACAACATATCTATTAAGGTAAAAAAAGAAAAAGAAAACACGACGTGAGTATATGGCTGGACCGTGTATGGTCAGTATGTGAATTTGTGGATAAATTGTTAGGCAAATAGTCAGTGGTCATGTCTATTAAGTTTTGTGAACAGTTTTTTTTCCCACTTATATCTGAATGTTTGATTGAAAGACAACTTATAATGAAGCAAATGACATTCAGTAATAGTAAATGGAAACATTTACTAGTCAGTATATTATACATTTTATACAAGGTGAAAAGGTATGAGCATGACATACCGTATGCAAGATTAAAAGTATTTCAGTTTTTTATTAAACATGTGTATCAAAAGCATTCATCATATAAGTGGTGTTCAATATATACATACGTCGCAAAAGTTTATCAGCGTTGAGATTCTCCCGCTGTAATCACTGATGTTGTTGCTGCCGTATTTATTCCTAGATGGAGTGTTAATGGAGCAGCTTCAATGTTAGCAAAGCCTGGCACCCATCGATACAAACTGTATACAGAAAACAAGCATTTTAAAAGATGTTTGCTTGTTGTGCTGCAGACAGACTTGACAGACTTTGAAAGAGCAACGGCAAATGAGGAAATTCCAACAGTCGGCCGACCAGTGCTGTAACTTTATCACCCAGTCAGTCAGTGACAGACTTTTGCGTTTGTAGGGCTGGCCCTCTGCGGTCCAGCCAAAAAAAGAAAGATAAGCAAGATGGTGGATCTGTGGCCTTATCACAGTAGAAGCTGCTTTTCTTGGGCGTGTTTCTTTGGCTTTAGTTTAATACCCACTGAGCAAAATGTATTCCTGTGAGATGTCAGGGAACCATATAATACTCTCATAATATGCACTTCATTAGGCAAGACTCTGCTCTTCTATACAGTCCATAGGTAATTAAAGTGTACATTAAATTAACTTAACATTAATGCAAGTAGGCCACTTTGATTGTACAAAGTGCTCTGTCAGAAGAGAAGGTTCAACAGTCAAGCTCATTTGTGTACGAATTCAAAGCTTAATGATATGTTATGGCCCTCGTGGTCACCGGGGCCGATATTAATCAAACAGGTAAAGGTCAAATTTTTGACTTTCTGAGTAAAAAATCCAAATTTTCTATCTGTCAGTAGTGGTTGCTAATGATCCTTTTTCTTTTTTTTTTGAAAGGGGACATACCATGGAAAAACTCCCTTTTGTCAATGCTTGTGCTCATCCATCTAGGTATCTGGAGTTCCTACCAACCCACAAACTGTGAAATAAGACAACCCAGTCAGTTTATTGTGGGCTGTCTAGATCAGAAAACATGTGATTCAAAAAGCCAATCAGATGTAGTTCCCCTTCCTATGTCACATGCAGGCTCATTAGAATATACCGCCCACAGCTTGAGAGCTATGCTTTTGTAAATGTGAATAATATTTTTCTCACAAGCCAATCAGAGCAGACTGGGCTTTTTTGAAGAGGGGGGTCTTAAAGAGGCAGGCACTAAAACGGAGCTTTTCAGACAGAGGTTGAATACAGGTATATTCAGACAGACTGTATGAGAGAAATACTGTGTTTTTTGAGAATTAAAGCATGTAAATATGTTCTGGTAGAAACCCCAAATACTTTGTCTTCTATTCGCAGAAGTAAAACTTAACAGCTTTTATCTGGACTTTAAAATACTAGAGCCCAGTAGGTCTGTTAGGCTTAGCTTGTCAGGGTCTTAGATGGCTGCAGTACAGCGGTGAGCTCACACCTCAGGAATTGGAGCCATGTTGGTTTTCTCACCTCATGATTGACTTCTAATGCCAACCTTCAGAGCTAATACAGGAAGTATCCTACATGTAGCGAGGTAGAAATTAAGAGGTTGCGGTGGTGGGTGTGTGTGTGTGTACTGCTGCTGTGTCAGGCTTTCATGCAGGAGATTGGAGTTTGTGTCCCGTTACAGGCCTCCAATTAACCTTTGCCGTTGCCGTGCCGGCGACAGCTGTAGCCAGAGGTTTTATGTTTTTAGGTTGTCTGTTAGTCCCATTATCGTTATCTCAGGAACGCCGAGAGGGAATTTTTTCAAATTTGGCACCAATGTCCACTTGGACTCAAGGATGAACTGATTAGAATTTGGTGGTTCAAAGATCACTGTGACCTCACAAAACACGTTTTTGGCCATAACTCAAGAATTCATATGCTAATAATGACAATTTCACAGAAATGTCTAACAGGATAAAATGATGAGGTGATGACATTTTGGACAGACAACTCAACTGGTTGGCGGTAATTCTAGTTATTGAATGTACCAACAACCTTTACCTAACCTTTATCAAGTTTTTCATTTGCCTAAATTGATCTTGCCCAAGTGTATGTCTTTACCAGAGTTTACTTGATGTTAACCATGTCATAGTTAGTATGCACACATTTTGGAGATATAACCTTAAAATCATAGGCACTTAAAAAGAAGAAGTAGTTAGATACAGCCTCGAGGGAATCAGTCAATTCTACAGCATTCTGGAGCTTCCCTTTACAGTGGCAGAGCCCGACTTTCAGTTCAGTCGTTATCAGTAACACGGCAGTACACAGTGTGGTCAGTGGTGCATGGTGTGAGTGGACAAATCATGGAGAGTGACTGGGTAATTTCATGGCTAGATGTGTGCAGCCACAGCGATGCGTTTGGTAACAGGGTTGGATTGGGAGAAATACATTTTCAGTAAGTGTGGTAGGAACTCAGATCAGTCACGATCAATCAAATCAACCGTGTTCTGCACTCAGTGCCACAATGACCACAACTTTTTTATGATGAGAACAGTTTAGAACTGATGTGATATGGTAGCAATAAAAAGCTTTATCCATGCTGACGTCTTTCAGCTGCAGGTGCAAAATTTTCATGAATGAATAAAAAGAACAAGTTGATTCAACTTAAAATAATTTGCAACCTGGCTGCCTTAAAATTTGGATTTAGGCAAGCTAAGAAACTTAAGTTGTTTGCACATATATCCGTGTTCCTTAAACTTAGAATAAATAGTTGGGCGGGGGGACAAAAGTGAAGCTGACAAAATAGTCCCATCAACTCTATACTTAAAGTGTAATCAACAAGTTTTTTAGTGATACCAACCTAACATTTTAAGTTGTACAAACCTAAATCCTAGTTGAGACAACATGGAATTACTAGTCAAACCAACTCACTTCTACTAATATTTTGAGTTGTACAAACATGAAAATAAAAGTTAGTTAAACTAAGCATCTTGTTGAATCAATTCATCATTTTAGTTGTGTAAACATAATCATAAAAGTTGGCTCAACTAAGCATCTTGTTACATTAACTCATCTTTTTTAAGGCAGCCAGGTAACTTTTCAAGGTAATTGTTCATCTTACTTGCAATGTTAAGTCCACTCAAAAAATTAGAACTGTGTAATTTGTCCCACACAACTTAAGACAACAAAACTACATAAAATTGACTCATCAACATCAAAGAACATTCAGAATGCTATTTAATTTAATTTAAAAAACTGACAGTTTGACACTGACCTTTTTGGTATGAATCTGAAACAAACCCTAATTTGCTTGGGGTGAAATTTGGAACGTATGCTTAACAATGTTCCCAAAGATCTTGAAGATCCATTGATCATTTCTTGAAAAGGTTGAGCAATATTTTTGATAGTGCCACAGAGAACTGGCGGTGGACCACTTACATCATACATAGTGCACATACATTTTGTCTTAAAGGTCCCATATCGTGCTCATTTTCAGGTTCTTATATTTTGTGTTTCTACTAGAACATGTCTTCCTGAATACACCTGTATTTACCCTCTGTGTGAAACGCTCCGTTTTAGTGCATTTCAAAGGAATTGCAACGCCATTGCGTTGCTAGGCAACAATTTGGGTCCATTTTTACTTCCTTTCAGCTGATGTCATTCACATGCACCACAACAGGAAATAAACTGGGACACATTTAGAATGTTTACGTTTAAAACCGTGTAATGGTCTTAATGTGGTATATTTGTGACATCACAAATGGACAGAAATCCTAACGGCTTTTTTCAAACGCGCAATTTCTGAATACAGGCTTTGTGTATTTCTCCGTATATTGAGCCTTTTGATAGTTTAACAGTATTTATATAGCACTTAAACCTGCTTTATAATCTAAAAGACCTGGAAATATCAATTTTACAATATGGGACCTTTAATTAATACTAAATTTGACCAGAAGAACTTTTGTTAGTGACTCTGCATACCAATCCTGGCAGAGTTCACAATGAACTAAGTGAAACAAGGTTAAAAGGGGCACACTGGAAGAGAGTGCCAGATATGGGCGGTGATGAAGAGCAGACATAGAGTGATATTGGAGTCAGAAGGACAAAAACAAAGTGAGACCATGCAGGACAAAGAGAGACAAACACTAGAGCAGCGGTGAAAGTGAATGACACAGAGTGCCACTGCTGTGGGACTCCTCTCTGTGTCCTCAGAAGGACTATTGTAAAGTCCTGTGCCATGCTGGTTCAAAGAGGCCTTCTGTGGTTAAAAGTAGTGTTTTAGATGTATCTGGGATGGAATACGGTCATTAAGTCATCACACGCTGGGATAGTGGTCTCTGTAATGAGATCAGAGGTAGCAGCGCTACGGTTGGTCCTCTCTCCCCCTGCAGCTTGCATTCACAATTAATTTCTAAAATTGAAGTAAATGCAGTAGAACCTCACTTCTCACAGATGACAGCCAACTGAACAAAAAAAGTTAAAAAAAAGATAATGACTGAGTGACACAGAGACATGCTTGAAAGGAGAACAAAGGCATTTATGTTTTGAGATAATAGATACGATATTATACGATATGCATATTAGTGAAAATCATTGCTTCACATCTGTCATGGCTCTTGTGGGTTTTCATGTTTTATGTGAGGACGATCAAGAGTACTTCAAAATGATGTAGTTTGTACTTTGGTGGGAAAAAGAAAAGCTACAGATATACTGCTTGTTGAATGTCATGTTAACTTTGAATGACATTCTAAAACTAGGTAGGTAGGTAGGTACTTTATTAATCCCCGAGGGGGAAATTTCTGAGTTACAGCAGCAAATGATGGATCAAGCACACAACAAGATTAAGAATAGAATAAGAATAAATAAGATTAAAAATAGGCATTAGCAATAAATATTGTTAACAGCTGGTTAGCAAGTGCCAGTAGTTTATATAAACTGGAAAAACAAAGTTCGGAAACTTGTGTTTGGTCAATTATTTCTCTGTTGTTACAATGCTAATGGTCATTGTATTTTACATCATTGGAAAGCCTGTTTATTTACCTTCGCAATGATGTCCAACTTGTAAGGATCATGCATTTGTGTGATGAGCAGCACAGCTGATTATGTGGGTAGCGCCCAAGAAAAATTTGCCAAAATGCTCTGCCAATGGTAAACAGTGTATTCTCATAAGGCTACCAGGAAGCCTGCAATGACTGCCCTTCACCATCAGGCCCGTTAGCGCTGGTGTCGACAACACAGACAATGGAACCTGAACATGTGGGGGCATGTCATGTTCAGTGATGAGTCCAGGTTCTGTCTGCGAAAGTTGGACGGCAGGGTCAAAGTATGGAGACGACATCAATGCGAAGGTAAATAAACAGGCTTTCTAACCATGTAAAATACAATGACCATTAGCATTGGAACAACAGAGAAATAATCGACCAAACACAAGTTTCCGAACTTTGTTTTTCATTTATATATATATATATATATGTAGCCCCAGGGCAATTTGTTCTGCCCCTGAGTGCCAGTG
Source organism: Sebastes umbrosus (assembly GCF_015220745.1). Taxonomy (NCBI): domain Eukaryota; kingdom Metazoa; phylum Chordata; class Actinopteri; order Perciformes; family Sebastidae; genus Sebastes; species Sebastes umbrosus. The sequence goes on from NC_051273.1 coordinate 33,022,128, forward strand.
TGGCCGGTTTCCTGGTCTACTACCAGTTTCCTGGTGGTTCTGCTCAGAATAAATATGTTTTGGTTCAGTTCAATATACACATACAGTATGTTGTGTCACTTTAAATAGGTTGGTTGCAGTGTACTTGGTGAGCATGTGGTTTACTTTGAGTACAACCTATGTGTTTAATTTTATTACATGTAATTGGTTGTTTATGTGTCATGTGACTTTACCTGGTTGTGATTGGCTGTGGGGCGGGACAAGCGAGGAGCGGGTGGTCAAGCCAGAGAAGTGAGGGAGCGGCAACTGAGAGGTTGGAGAGAAGCCAGTGGAACGAAAAGAGATGTAGTAATTAGAGATTTATGGTTTAAAGTGTGTTTTTAAGTTATAGTGCTGTAAAAACTAGAGCCTAGGACTGCAAGCCAGTGAAACGCCGAATGTATACGTTGCCAGTAGTTAAGTGGCTATCAACTCAGTAGCTGATATTGCGCCGTTAGCCTTTTCCAGCTAACTAGCCTAGCTAACTTCCTCCGAAGGACACTCTGGACCGCCCAGATAGCGCTCCAGGTGAGCTGGATAAAAGCCTGGTAGCTCCTCTGGCAACGCGGGAGAAAGAAGGTTTCACCCATCGGACTGCCATGATCAGCTATCAGCCTTTCTAGCTTTTTGCACTACTCTTGGAGGTGCAACATTAGGACTGTGTGATACAAACTGCTACGCTAACGTGAGTACTCAGCTTTTATTTGGCTGTTAGAGTGAAACGTCTCAACTGTTTTTGGCCACCACCTTCCCAAGCACCGACCAGGCCTGCAATGGGAGTTGTTTTCATTAATGGTCCTTTTCTGTTTGCCGGCTTGTGTGTGTGTGAGAGTGTGTATGTGGGCCCACCAGGTTATTTTTGGTGAAAGTAAAAGAAATCATAAGAGTTCATTGCATATCTTTTGGTACTGCTTTATGTTATTTTGGGCTAGACCAAGCACATTAAAGGGTGACATATATGCTAGTGACCCCAGAAGGTTAAAGGAACATAGAAGATTGACTTGGGTTAATACTGACTTGTTTATCTCTGTGAAAGGTCAAAGTACTATTTTCTTGGTATACTGTTATTGAGAGTATTGTGAACCTTTTTTATTTTACATATTTTTGATATCATTCCCTTTTAGTTAATAAATTTAGTAAATTGTTGGGGACATATTTCTTATGTGATTTTTATTAGATACAAACATAACCAAAGTGCAGTCACACATAAGAAATAGGGAGGACATAATTATGGGTTATTAAAATAAAGCAACAACAGGAATAAGGGTTTAACTAAAGCCAACCTGGGAATTAAGTTTTATGAACACAGGGCGCTACCTTTATAAAAAGGTGCAGAGACGCTACATATATATATATGGATTTCTGTCCATTTGTGATGTCACAAATATACAATATGTAGATCATTACATGGTTAAAAACATAAATATTTTAAATGTGTCCCAGTTTATTTCCTGTTGCAGTGTATGTAAATAACATCAGCTGACAGAAAGTAAACATGGACCCAAACTGTTGCCTAGCAACACAATTCCATTGAAATGCAGTAAAACGGAGTGTTTCAGACAGAGGGTTAATACAGGTATCTTCAGGCAGACAGTACGAGGAAAATAAAGGTTTTTTTTTATATTACAGCATGCAAGCATGTTCTATTAGAAACACAAAATACAAGTATGAACCTGAAAATGAGCATGATATGGGACCTTTAATAACAACTAATATGCATGGAAATCAATTAGAAACACAAAACAATAACAAATATTTTCGAGAAACCCTCACAGGTACTGCATTTAGTATAAAAAATACGCTGAAATCATAACATGGCAAACTGCAACCTAACAGGCAACAACAGCTGTCCTTAAAGGGGAGACGCGTATTTCCTCGCCAAAATTTTGCGCAAGTTTGGAGCGTTATTTAACCTCCTTCCTGATGAGCTAGTATGACATGGATGGTACCAGTGGATTCCTTAGACTATCCAGTTTTACATGCTACCAGTATCTTTAGCTTTAACAAATTTGTGTTAACGCGTTATTAGCGCGTTAACTTTTACAGCCCTAGTATTTATATTTATATTTACATATAATTCTGGTGGTGGAATTTCCGGCGTAAGATAGCTGTTCATTAAATAACATTAAAGTTGATTTCGAGCTTTAAATACAACTTGACACAGGTCACAGTTTATGAACCTTACTGATCACATTTTCACCTCCTGCACCAACAATAAAACATTTTGTAGCCAACTGGGTGATAAAAGATCATTTTCAAACAAATTCATCATCAAAAATGATTGCCATTCAGGCATAAATGATGAACATTTAACTACTGAGTTCCTAAAATTCCCTTCTGCATTGATTTTGATGTACCTGACCAGAACTCGGACCCACTCTGATCCACTCGAGTATTAGACACGCAGACCCTATAGATCTGTGGCAGTAAAATAACCCGATTAGACTGAGTATGATTCGGACCCGGTTTGAATCGGGACCTCGGGAGTTGAGGTGGACCTGTGAAAGCCTATATACTCGCCGTTTGCTGCGTAGTAGTCGCCGTATTCTGCCGACGCCAGTTGCTGGCTGAGTACCGGGTCTTACAGCACACTGCTTCATGGAATCAACCGCTCACCCTTCAATGCTGTCAGACCTTGTAAAACAAAGGGGGAAAAGAAAATCTCTTTGAGGTGTCTCTGTGGTGGGTTGGAACTCCCTTTATGTCTACTTCATGTTGAATTAAGCATTGGGCTTTTAAAACCCAAACTAGGACATTTAACTGCAAACTAGGCCATTTCCCAGCGCGTGTACAAGCTGTTTAATATCTCAAATAGTTCCGGAAATATTTCAACATGTTGCATTATTCTGAAATTTTCTGCGCGCTGTCTCTACTCCAGAGGGGTTTTAGAATAGAAGCTCCATTGTTAATGTGAATTTCATCAAGATGCAGGCAACTTCACGGAAGGTGATTTTTTTTTTTTTCCACTGTTTTCCTTCATGACTCTCATTCTCCCTCATCTCTTTCTTCTCCCGGTGTCTCTGTCTTTCCATCTGATCTCCCTCTTGCACAGGTTGGCCTTTTCCCTCGCGTCTGTCTCTGCCTTTTTATCCGTCCTGACCTATTCACCCTCTCACATCTCACTTTGCCTCTCTGTCCTTTTTCTCCTGCTCCTGTCTTTTTCTCTCCTATTCCTCGGGCTTTGCCCCAGTTTTGCGGTTGTTGAAGGAGGATCCTGCGGGAGTGGGGCGCATGCACACACATGCACACAAAGACACACCAACAGAGTGCAGGAAATAGAAGGAGGAGTAGGCATGGCCCGTCTTGTATTTGGGTCTCTCTTGAGGCGCTCTGTCACCTCCACTCACAACCTAACTTCTCCGTGCTGGTGTTTCTTCTTATGATTTTGTGTGTGTGTGTCTAGATGTATCCATGGATTTGGGTATTGTGTGTATGTGTCAGGATAATTTTAAGTTCTGTCCTCTCTGACAGGGTGTTTCGTGTTAAAGCTTGGCTGACTATCTGTGCTGGCTGCTGGGAAGGTGGTGGACTTGTCATTTTCAGTCTGGTCCCATCGGACCTTGCGTTTGATTCTGAACCAAACTTAGAAGGAGAAAGATAGAGAGTGTGAAAGAGAGAATGCATCCAATCTGGGCCACATCCTCTCTCTGTATTGAGTTCTTGTTTTGAAACCTACAGTTCGACTTAGTTTTGGCCACGGAGAAAACCGTTCATCTCCCCAACTGTGACAAACCCAGCTAATTCTTAATACTAAGGCTGTCACTCGATTAAAATAGTTAATCGCGATTAATCCCACATTTCTATCCGTTCAAAATGTACCGTAAAGGGAGATTTGTCAAATATTAACATGAGAGTGGGCAAATATTCTGCCTTATGCAAATGTATGTATATATTTAATATGCATGGAAATCAATTAGAAACAAAAAAAAATTACAAATACTGTCCAGAAACCCTCACAGGTACTGCATTTAGCATAAAAAATATGCTCAAATCATAACATGGAGAACTGCAGCCCAACAGGCAACAACAGCTGTCAGTGTGCTGACTTGACTATGACTTGCCCCAAACTGCATGTGATTATCATAAAGTGGGCATGTCTGTAAAGGGGAAACTCGTGGGTACCCATAGAACCCATTTTCATTCACATATCTGGAGGTCAGAGGTCAAGGGACCCCTTTGAAAATGGCCATGCCAGTTTTTCCTCGCCAAAATTTTGCGTAAATTTGCAGTGTTATTTAGCCTCCTTAGCGACAGGTATGACATGGTTGTTACCAATGGATTTTCTAGTTTCATATGATACCAGTATCTTCACTCTGGCTTTAAAACTGAGCCGCTACAACCTAAAAGTCGCAACTTGTGTTAATGCGTCAAAGATGTTTAAATTTGTGGCGTTAAATTGAATTTGCGTTAACGTGTTATTTCTGCTCAACTAGGTCCCATATTGTAAAAAGTGAGATTTTTCAGGTCTTTTACATTATAAAGCAGATTTACATTCGGAGAAATACATACAGCCCGTATTCAGAAATAGCGCGTTTGAAACAAGCAGTTAGTATTTCTGTCCATTTGTGATGTCACAAATATACAATATTTAGACCATTACACGGTTTTAAACATATCATTTTAAATGTGTCCCAGTTTATTTCCTGTTGCAGTGTATGTAAATAACATCAGCTGACAGGAAGTACACATAGACCCAAACTGTTGCCTAGCAAAGCAATTCCATTGCAATTCCATTGAAATACAGTAAAACGGAGCGTTTAAGACAGAGGGTAAATACAGGTATATTCAGGCAGACAGTACGAGGAAAATAATGTGTTTTTTGAACATTACAGCATGTAAACATGTTCTATTAGAAACACAAAATACATGAGCCTCATTGCAAAATTAGTCCAATTCATAAAGATCGGTTCTAATAGCAGTTACAGTGAAATTATGAGTGTCTTTAGATAGCTGGTGGTAACTGAAGTGCATTTATAAGGGGGTGCCACGCCCAGACTTTCCAGTGATCGTGGCATATTAAATCCCAAATACGGCTTCTCTCTGTCACGTTTCAACTGCAGCAATAGCATGAATGTGTTCTGCAAATTCCATGGCAATCTGCCTCGTATAATATGAGAGGTTGTGTACAAAGTTTGGTAGAGTGATTGGCCATGGAGATCATGAATATGGTGATCTGACCAGTAGTCATTGAGATAATGCTCTGCATGGTTACACTATCCTGTGACAGAATGCACTGTATTTTCCAGCCCCAACACCCAGTCAATATTCCTGTAATGATGTTTTACAGACTTTCCCCACATCGATTGGCACCTCCCGGCTGCTGTACCTTGACAGGTGACATGTAGTCGAGCTGTCACAATGGACAAGGACAAATGTGTGAGTTAGTTATGTCTTCTGTGACTCACAGTCCTGACTTTACAAAGAAAATTAAGACAGTTCCTGATGGGCTGTAGTCGGAGAGACACAAAGACACATCAGAATCCTGAATCCATGGCGATATTGTGCTGTATGCCTTATATTAATTAATGCTTCATGTTCTACTTTAACTATAGATGGGCTTCGTTTGTCAAATGTGCCGCTTACCTGGTGTGTTTTGAAATGTATATGGCAACACTAACAGCTATCAATACTGCACTAGTCGTCAGAAAAAAAGAGTTTTAATCATCAGTTTTACTGCCCCGTAACGTCTAAATAAAACTTCACATGTTCTATGTGCTTCCAAGAGTTAAATTCAGAGAGAACTAACTGAATAATGTCACAACAAACTGCTTTCCAAACACAGATTACAGTAAACCAAATTATTAAGCAAAGCAAAGAAACCAATTTAAAGTGTTTGATGGGGGAAAAAAGTAAAAGATAAAATCCAAAGTAGACCCAAATATGATGTAGTTAATAATAGAGATCGGGAATTGGCAGAATCTGTCTGCACTAAACAAGAACAGAGAGCAGAACCAGATATTTTGAAGAAAAGCGTTTAATGTGCCAACATTTTTGATTTACTGGGCTCTCATTTAATCCGCCTTCTACTTCCAAACAACATTAAAATTTTAAAGTTCAGTTTGTCCTTGAGTCTTAATTATTGTGTGCACGGCAACAACAGAATCATCATCAAATCATGTTTCAGTTGATTCTAAAACTCTAAAATCAGAGACATCGGTTTCTCCGCTGTCGTTAATTTGGAGTGGAATATCTCAGGTCCTTCAAGAGGAAAATCTACTTCATATCCGCTATTGGTTTGCTTCTTAATTTAGTTTATTTTAATTTGTATAAAGTTAACAACATCTCCAATTTTCTACTTGTCACTCTGGACACCTTCATAATCACCAGTTCTCATTGGAAATGAAGAACTCGGTGGTCTACATTCGGGTCCTGAATGCACATTACAGAAGATCTGAGGTGGCTGTTTACATAGTAGCATACATACATACATGCATACTTCTAAAAAAAATCCTAAATAAATGATGCTCATATTGGACGATTCCACACTTCACGATGTACGCCCAATGCCAACATTAACGGTCCCATATTGTAAAAAAGTAAAATTTTCATGTTGTTTTTATTATAAAGCAGGTTGAAGTGCTATATAAATAATGTGAAAGTATCGATCAGTCAATCCATGGAGAAATACACACAGCCCGTATTCAGAAAATTTACATTTGAAACAAGCTGTCAGCATTTCTGTCCATTTGTGATGTCACAAATCTACAATATTAAGACAATTTCACGGTATTAAACGTAAACATTCTAAATATGTCCCATTTTACTTCCTGATTTTAAGTGTATGTGAATGCCATCAGCTGACAGGAAGGAAACATGGACCAAAACTGTTGTCTAGCAACGCAATTCCATTGAAATTCCATTGAAATTCCATTGAAATGTGTTTCAGACAGAGGGCGAATACAGGCATATTCAAGCAGACAGTATGAGGGAAATTCCGTTTTTTTTTTAAACATTAAAGCATATAAACATGTTCTAGAAGAAACAAAAAAATAAGTATGTACCTGAAAATTAGCATCATATGGGACCTTTAAGTTCCATTACAGGAAGTAGTGTGCCCTTGTTTTAGCTAGGCGGAAAGCAAGTTTGTTGAGGTCAGGTAGGTGAATGGCCATGTAGTGAGTCAGACACAAGGTCACTCCCATTATAGACCTGCAATTCTGCTTAACTCTTGTGTTTTATTGACTGCTGTATATGTAAAAATAATAATAATTTCAATATCAACTATATTTTTTCTTTTCTTCTTACCTTATTAAAACCCATTATGTAGAAAAGAATGGAAGTAGTTAACCTCTCCATTTGCCAAACATTGGGCGACAACATTTAATGAAGGTCACTAAATATGTAAAAGGGAATTGTGTTTACACTAAATAGGGGAATATGACATGCTTTGTATTGTATATGGGTTATACATAATCAAATATATATATTCCTTTTATTTGACTAAAAGTAATTTACTGACAAAGAAATGCACAGCATGGTATCCTAGATAGAGATGTCCAGTCTAGTGAGTTGTAGCTCTCTGTTAGACCGAAAGCAAACAGAGCAGAAATAACAGAATAGAAACACAAATCCAAAGAGTTTCGCTGTATAAGAAGTAGTGTCAACGCCAATCCCAGATATAGCGCTACAGAGATGAAAATCCATTGTATTTAACCAGGAGTTACAGCTGGGGTCTCTGAAACCCCAAACACAACACGTCATTTGGCATTTTTCTGTACCGGACTTCTGAAAGATGACATCGGTTCAGTATGTTTTTGAGCTGTTAAAGAGAGCCCAGGGTCTCCAGGATCCCAAACAGACCATAATGCTGCATTCACACCAATACATGCACGTTTGACCAACCTCTATTGCTGCTTTGTGCATGTTGCTGAAGTCCCAGATGCGTCCAAAAAACCCTAACCATAACATCATCCAGACGCGCTTCACAAGCTCAACTCATTGTATATAGCAAGTCACACGTCAGATAAAATAATCTGGTTTAATACAGCAGTATGAACAAAAAATTAACAGGTTTTGCTGTGATTTAATTGCGATAAATGAATTGAAGGGATGCCGAACTAACTACATAATGATACCGACTTGTAAAAAAGTCTAAATTCATGCTTTGTGTGTCCGTCTGCAAGACGACCAGCAGATTACTTTTAAAATACTTGTTTTCAGGATGGAGCTCGGATCGATCAGGGCTAGGCTACGCTAACGTTGTGAAGCTGCCGTATTTATGACGTTATTTTGAGTGTTGATTTTCTCACTCGAGTTGAAAAATAAAAATTTCTGACACGCCGCAAATTCCTGTCTATTCAAATATTTACATTAACTTTGTATGTAATCGCGCCACGTGAAAAGGTCATTTTGCCTATGATGTGAACGCAGCATAATGGTTAACCCTAACCATGCCCTAACCAAGTTCTACCTTATTTTTTAACCCTAGCCATACCTTAGCCTTTAGCTTATCTGACATAACTATACGGCCTTTCCGACGGGGTGGGGCAAATCATAAATCAAATACCACAGATGGAGGAAATGGGGCACAACCTCCTTATTCAGTTTGAAAGCATTTACTTATCACTAGCACGTACATAGAAACAAAAGCTAGAAGCTGTGCGCAGCTTAAAATTACAATACATCCACTATGAATTAGACATCACACAGCAAGTCCGAGATCCCTCAAAGTTATAGGAATAAGTCGTTCTTGTTAAAAACATTCATTACCGGTCCGGTGCTTTTTGAATAGTCTGTCTGTTGCCTGCTCAAAGAAACCAAAAGAAAGAGGAGAGTGTGACCTTGGCTGCTTGTATAAACTGTTTTACAACCTTTTGTTTTCCAAAATAGTTACACACAAATCAGCATCCACCCACCTAAACTTAGACATGCGCGCACACACACACGCACACACACACACACACACACACACACACACACACACACACACACACACACACACACACACACGTGCAACTCTGCTCAAGGTGACAGCATTGATAGCTGCTTATACATATTCATGACACTTGCATTACAATAAATAAATAAGCAGCTTATTTTTTTTTTCTTTCCTGAATATTAAATGAAGGACATTTGAACCTTCGGCACTCTGCCAATACCAGCCATTGTAGTTCCACAAATTACAGCAACAGCAGCTGCACAAAGAGGCAGGGATACAAATGTCATAACGTTGCCCCCATTTCTAAGATTCATCTCACAGAAAAACAATCTTTTATTCCACGCTCCTCGCTTTTCTTTAGCGCTCCGTCGCTGCAGCCATAGCGGGGACACATTTTTGCCTCATGTATATTTCAGACGCAGCACATTGTGAACAGCGCAGATAGACACGGCCGTGGTGGAAAGTAACAGCTTTCTCCCATAGTTTCCATTTCACTCCTAGTCATTATTTATGGGGTCCCCTTTCCAAAACGGCCGTACAAACTATGTAATGCATGAAGCTATTTGCTTCAATGATGATGGAGAGGCGGCTGTAAACAAACTGTAAACAATCATGTTAGCGTCGGCACGCCAACGGAAGGAGGAAGGAAATGAGAGTTATTGAATGAATTATAACATTGTTTTTCTCGTATATCCTTGTTTTGATCAGCATAATATTGTAAAGTTTGTCGCAGTCAGAGTCAGCGATGCACTGCAGTGGCAAACAAAGGTGAACCTTGAATTGAAAAAGAGACAGAAGGGAAGACAGATGAGTGAAGAAGTACATGAGAATAAATAGTTGCATAGAAATGAACATTTGTACTAATAAATGCTGTTTGCTGTTCTAATGATAACATCAAACAGTAGGCTATTTATATAACACTTTCAATCTAGGATCTTCAAATTGCTTCATACTAAAGCAAGACTATGCAACTTTTGCTGAATTGTGGCCATTGTGGCCACGCATGGCTATTAAATATTAATTACTTCCATTTCCAGGATTCTCTTACGTCAGTTTCTTTAAAAAAAATGAAAGAGAGTGAAATGTGACCACTAGCTGTTTAAAAAAAAAAAAAAAACACCTGCTAGTGAGGTGTGTTCACTTTAGTGATGGAAGTGACATACAATATCATATCTATGGTTCTGTGTGCTATGGGTTATTTATGGCTTAAATTTGCAAACACTAGCTAATAACTAAATGTTTTCATATCTCATAGCAACAAAACTGCAGTGAGGAACTGTACATTTTATTGCTTAGGAATTCATTCAATTTAGTTTGGAAGAGGATGATTGTATTACTAGTTATTTTTTTCAAAAGTTATAAATCTGTGACATGACAATGATATTGATAAATACCCCAAAATTGTAAACAAAGCTAGGTTATTATTTAAATGTTATTTGATCAATCTTATTCTCATAGCAACAATTTTGAGTCATTTTTTTATTTTAATGTTTTTACTTTTATAATATATATATATTATAAAAGTAAAAACATTAAATACATATAAATATATATAATAAATAAATATATATATATATATATATATATATATATATATATATATATATATATATATATTGACACACTGATACTTCCATTCCATAATCTCAGCTGACCCCATCAGCTTGTTGTCTTTAAAAACAAATAAAAACTGTTGTTACCATAAAATAAGAATGATAAAATAGCACACAATAATGACTGAATTGTTTATGTATTTATTAATTATTTTTTAAATGCCGGCCCTTTTGGAATTCCACAACTAACTGCAATGTAATAGCAATTTTAATAATTTGATGCTATTCATAAATAATCAATTGAAATATTATTTATGGATGAATAACCACATGAGAATACATAAAATATATTGTCACATTTAATTTGTTGTCATATTCCCCACCCATACCAGATACAATATACATGAATACATGGATGAACGAGTATAGAAGAAAAAAGTCACGATACTGGAGGGATGTTGATTTGACAGTAGTGACCGCTATCAGTCAACACAATGAATGAAAACAAGGAATCCCTCTCAAGTGACAATAATGCCACGCAATTTCCACACTTAAACGACTTCACTGTCTTTTGATGGAGCTATTTCGAAGGCAAAGAACATTTTGTCGAACATTCTCTTCTGTAGCCGTTAATTATTTAGCCGGCAAGTGTGCATGCTAATGATTTAGCGTCGGCTGAGGTCATGTAGAGGCAAGTTTTGCATCATCTCGGAGGCACTGGAGTGCACTTAATCCTGAATAAACACAGCTGAAACAGCTACCGATGTTCTGACCACGACACAGCGAATAGACCAAAAGAGCTATAACTGGTTAGACAGTCTGCATATTTCCTCAAGATTAACTCCAAGAAAGTCTTAAAGCCTTTGAGCGCGCTGCCGCAAACCCCCGATGTGCAGTGGTGCAATCCACTGACTGCGTTTAACACAGAATTCTCTTCTGTACTTATTTACTCTGTAAGCTGTTTTTTTGCTCGGGACATGTGACCGGATTGCATTAGAATATAGAACTTTTTATTGCGATCTTGAGAGAAATACGATTATTAATGTATTTATGGAAGCAGGAAGCCATCGTCCAACATGGGATCCAGAAGCTATACCTCCAACAAGCCCTGGTCTAGTGCAGGGGGGCTATGAACTCTGCTGTTAGGGGGCTGCCAAGTTCCCTTTAATTATGCTGTGATGTTAAATTGGGTATGGAGGAATAGAGCAGGCTGCACGCTGTAGCGCTGGCCTCATGCCCAGGTCCAATGTACCCATAGATACATACAGACTTCCACTGCTACCCAGGTCTTTACAGAGCTTGTTGGCACAGTGAAGTCATGTGAAAGTTCGTATTTTACAGTGTGGTGACAGCAACATGTCACAACTGGCAAAGCTAGCATTATTACAGGTTAGAATAAAATACAAAAAAATAAATCCATAGTAATGAGTATGTGTATTTCTGGCTTCACCATATCCTGTTTGTCCATTCTGCTTAGAGGTAGACAGCTATTGGACTGACAAATGTGCATATGTGTGTGCTCATACATAAGTAGATATGCCTCCTTCTCCCTGTGCTCGTTCACATTGCGGGTGTGTGTGTGTGTGTGTGTGTATGGAAAGCTAAATGGCCAAGGTGATGCCGGGCCAGATGGTGTGTATGTTGGTATGTCAACACAGGAGCCAAGGTGTCACCTTGGCTTGGTAATGAGACAGGGAGTGGTGTGGTAGGAGCAGTGGGGTGGTTATAGCCATACAAAAGACCTAATGAGTTGTGAATGCACACTTTCACTTTTGGCTTACATTTGCTGGAGTGTCAAGTTAACACATTCTTTTTTTTGTGACCTTGTGACAGCAGACAAGAAGAAGCATTGTTATTTTCATTTCAGTATTTTCTAGTGTTTTTTAGAGTTTTGAGTTTAGAGATTAGAGACTAAACGTCTGGATACATCCGCCCTTCCTGCTGCTTTGATTTGGACCATTCTGTTTTTTTCATCTGTCTCCTGTGATTCCCCTTGTTAATGAATCACTATAATGACCTTTAAAAATAAGACAAAATATGCAAGGAAATAACAGTTTCAACATTTGTTGTGCCTCTGTAAATTTGGATCAACATCAATCGGACTAAATTTGACAGTTTGATACAGACGAGGAGGTATTGTTTTCACTGGCGTTGGTTTGTCTGTTAGCAGGATTACTCCCAAAGTCCGTGATGGATTTGAATGACATTTTTTTGAGGAGTGGAGTGTAGCACGATAAACAATCCATAAGATTTTGTGGCGATCCGGATCATGATCTGGATTCAGGAATTTTTTTAAGAATTACGATCAGCCTGAGCATTAAGACCGCAGGGTATAAAACATGTGCAGTGTAACTGATGACACGTGACCAGCCTCCTTTCTTCTGAGAGCAGAGAGATACGTGTGTGGATGTGTGTGCGGGAGCTGCTGGCCGTCCGTGTTGAGAAAGAAATAAGCGGTAGATGACGACGGGATGAGAGACAATGTAGTGTAACGTTATACAGACATAACAAGGCTGCTGAATGAGAGAGGCATCCACCGATACGTTACACGGAAACACACCGTGTTAATAAAAAGCCAACCACCTCACGGTACCGCCAGCTGTGATCTGTTTTTAAAGTCACGCACCTTGGAGGAGGTCTGCGCTCTCCGAGTGTCATTCTAGTTATGTTTGAAATGAAAAGGGTTCAAGTACAGTTACCAGTTTATGGGGTATTGTGCACAGAAACATTGTAAATTGACTTGCACTTATATATAGCGCCTTTCTAGTCTCCGACACTACATGTGTATGCACACACACATTCATAACCTGCTCATCAGGATCTGATCTAACCACTCATTCACACACCGATGGTTCAGCCTTCAGGAGCAGTTTCAGGGTTCAGTATGTTGCCCGAAGACACTTCGACATGTGAACTGGAGGAGCCGGGGATCAAACCGCCGACCTTACCTCTGAGCCACAGCCACCCCTGAAAAAAAAGGTTGTCAAATGAATGTCTGGATATATGCCTATAAGCATGAGGGAAGTTCTGCAAGTGCCATCTCTTGTGATACAGTAAAGCTGTCTCATATAGGATAAACCTTCAGTTTGAGTGAGCCCGAATGAGCTGTAATGCTGTCAAAATGTCCTTCATTAGTGTCATTGCCATATAAATAAGCCCTTTTGAAAACAGATTAGTTTCGCCGGAGGAGGCTCAGCAGCATCCACTCTGTGAAATCACAGCTCGTCACGTCTCACTGTCTGATTATCTTGATTTTCTTCATTTGAAGACTTTTTGAACATTTTTATATTTTGGAATGTACGAAATCTCTCCCGTGTTTCCTCCCCCCCCTGTTCAGTCTCCTTCCTCCAACTCTGTTTGCGGTTCACTCACGCATGAGCAGATGAAAAGTCATTAGCTTCGTCCCAAATTGCTACCTAGTGTCTCATCTGTAATATTTATGTGCTGCACTAACAAATACAGAAGAGTGACAGAACAGCTTATTGCCACAATGAGAAGTAATGAGATATGTAATTTGCTGTTGCACGACTACATAAATCACTTAAAGCCATGCAGTCATATTCACTCCAAAGGTGCTCTGCGAATGGACCAGCCTTGGCATTAATCAGTGCCTCTCTTTCTGTCTGTGTATACTCTGTATATTCAACACTCAATTTTAATATACGATTTTAATTTAGCTTTGTGATTTTGATATATAATAACCCATGTTACAAATGTGTCTGACGAGTCCAGATGCCTAGCTGTCAATTATTGACAAAAAACAGCTTTGTTTACAGCTCGACTATTGAGGATAACTGAGTTAATTTATAGAATGACGTGTGTCTCATCTCATCTTAAGTCTGAACATAAAAAAAATAAACAACATTTTCATATATGACATAATATGAAGTTGTCTAATCAGTGTGACAAAATAAAATGCTTTAACTGCTCCAAAAAGTGTTGGCACAAAAACACCTGAATAGAGACCTCAACATTGAAATAACACAATCATAAAGACATTGTTAGGAAGTGAGTCATATAATGTGCCAATCAGCTCCATTTCTCCTATTTCACCAAAGGTTACCATTAGATAATGTCTCATTTGCATATTTAAACATAACATTTCAAAAAATGTGCTATACAAAAAAAACCAATAGTCTTAATATAAGTAATCAACTGGGGAAGTTTTATGCTAATAACTATTAGTTAAAGGTGTAGTGTCTTCAAAATGTAGTGACTTTTACAATCCATATCTATAAAGGCTGTTTTCTCTCAGATTCTGAGCCATAAATCTCCACTTCAGCATCATTTACATCCACCCAAACTTTACTGTGTCATTCCTATATATATTCTTCTTTTTTTTTTTAATGATTATTTAAATTTTTTATTTTTTTTTTGCTTTCATAAAGCAGCTGTAGAATGACAGGTAAGGGGAGAAAGAGGGTCGGAATCGAACCCGGGCTGCTGTCAAGGACTCAGCCTAGGGCGCCCGCTCTACCGGGAGAGCTAGAGGTCGCCCCTTTCCTTTTCTATATTCTGAAGGGGTTTGGTCATACATCATTGAAAACCTGATGTATAAAACATTCTATTCCTAAAAACCTGGCGAAAGGGGATGTTTGTATGGCTGTTGGCTATTTTCTGATTTATGGAGTGATTCAAAAATATATCCAAAAGTCCCTCTGTAAAAACCTTTGACTTGAACATGTCAACAAATTGAAACGAGAATTTCGAACCTGGCTTTAACCAATGCTCAGATTTCTCTTCTGGAAATGTATGAAAATTAGCGCATATTTAATAATATAATGCATCATCTGCATATTTAAACATACAATTTCAGAAAACTTGTTCCCTCCGCCAAGGCCAAAGGCCTCGGGCAAAATGAGGTTATGTTTTCACTGCCGTTGGTTTGTTTGTTTATTTGTCTGTTAGCAGGATTACTCCAAAAGTTCGCAATGGATTTGAATGAAATCTTTTGGAGGGGTGGAGTGTAGCACAATGAACAATCCATTCGATTTTGAAATTTGGTGGCGATCTGGATCACGATCCGGATTCAGGAATAGTGCCTCAAGTAAAATCATTCAAACATGTAGACGGACTGCTGACAAAGATCATTGTCGGCTAAGTGGAGGTCAGTTCAGTAGAGCTAATCCTGTTTCCAACTACCATCTTAAATCCAAAATGTGATTACTGTTACCATGAAAATCAGTTGTAAGCTAAAAAAACTTGTCTCAGTGATGAAATAAACATGCTGCTGTGGCTGTAGCGAGCAGCTGGATGATGGCAACCTTATTACACAGTATGCAGTGAACACAAGTAACTGTTACTGTTCCACTGGCTGTTAATAGTGTTGAAGTTCTCTGATATAGAATTCCCAACAGTTCAGTGTAGCCTATTGCACTCATATTGCGTCACCGCGCAACACAAGGCCACTTTGTAAATAGAGAATAGGCTCACTGAGATGGTGATTGTATAAATAAAAACCATGCCCACTGGCCCTTTATGATGGGCAGTAAAACTACATAATAAAGGGAAAAATCCCCAAATCATTTGTTCAGTCAGCGGTACAGTCACACAGCCTTTCTTTTTTCGTTAAGTTTGTTTATTCACGCATTTACATTATATGTAGTTTTGCTAGAGTAATTTACAGAAACACAATTTACTGTTTATGGTTGTAATGTTCTGTACAGCTCATTTGTATTATTCATTATGAAAGTTTCTTCAGCCGTTTCTTAACAACCTTAATCCTGCCAACCCGCAGACCCCAGAGGCATACTGTTTGTCATATCTCACACGTTTACTCTATCATTGCAATTTTTTCACGACTTTGTCAATTAGTTTGTTCCTAATGACTTCATATCATTGTTTTCTGTTTCTATTTTAATGAGAGCATTTTAAAAAGACCAATCTATTGGGATCCTGCAAATTAACTTTCCTAAAAAATAATAATAATCTGTTTCTTTTTCTTCAGATAACTAATGATTTTTTTAGAGGAATGTTAACATTTTGCTGTGATGGTTGTTTTTTTTTTAAAGTGGATTATTCTTGGGCTCCGCAGGGACCCTTGCTGGTAGTCCTTGTATGTTAAATAGGTTGGTATGGATGAGGGTTAATTGTGTCAAGGCAGCAAAATCTTTTCAGAAAGACAGCTTTTTGTCAAATTCTCAGCTCTCGTTGCTGACTGAGGGATTTCCATACATTGACCCTTGTAAATAATAAATAAATAATAAATAATACATTGACAGTGTAAAACCGGACTGTAATTTTTCATAAATCTTGCAAGTCATGTAAAATGCATCAAACTGCCTTTTTCCAATATATTAATTAAAGAAGGCAGGTTGGAAATAGGCCTAAAACTGCTCAAAACTGAAGGGTCAAAAATATGCTTTTTGAGTAAAGGCTTGACCAGACCTTGTTTTGAGTGCATCTGGAAAGACGCCCGTCTCTAGAGAGCAATTAACAATATTGAATACATCACGAATAAAACTGTCCAAAACCTCCTTTAAGAAAAAAAAGTTGGATTTGCATCCAAAGAGCAAGTGGGAAGACTTCAACTGCATCGATGATTTTACGATGTTCCCCTTCACTCATTTTTACAAAAAGAATTTAGATTTCCTTCGGGAGGCACTAAAAGTCAGATTTCTTTGATTGTCAACATTATTTATACCGTCTCGGATACTCAATACTGGCTCGGATATTAGCAATCTTATTTTAAAAAAACTATACAGTACTCCTTTTTAAGCAGACGTGTTAAAAAAAACCTACATGATTTATTAATATAAACAACAAGATTCAGAGATTACAAATCAGAAAATCCATTGCAGTCTGGGATGTTATCGTGGTTAGTAAAAGGGCGGCTGTAACTCAGAGGTAGATTAGATCAGATCCTGATGGGCAGGTTGGCACCTTGCATGGCAGGCACTGTCTTCAGTGTACAGATGTGTTTGTGAACATGTAGTGTAAAGCGCTTTGAGTGGTCGGAAGTCTAGAAAGGCGCTATGTCCTAAATGCAAGTCCATTTACCATTTAAAACAGACTGAGAGCAATTCAGAAATTTCAGGTAAGAATGAGGCTGAACGCTTTGGTGGTCGATAAATTGTGATCACCATCACTGAAGTTTGACTTTCCAATATATAATAGCCTGGTACATTTAAAAGCAGCCAGTCTTCATCCTTTCTTCCCCTCACGCATTGGTGTGGATAAAACTGTAATTTGGAGGAGAGGCTTCATTTAAGAGCGAGAGAGGCTCCATTTGAATCAAACCACGTTTCAGTCAGAAAAATAAAATCTAGCTTTTCTTCACTGATAAGATCATTTGTGAGTGTACAGATGTTTAACAAGGTCATGTTTACTTTTCAGTTGGTACAGCAATTACAACTACTAGACCTTCTCTCCTACTGTTTCTGTGCTTTGATTTTTCTGTCAGAAATAACAGTTAAGACTGCTGATCCAAGCCCGCTAGAAAGCGTGCCGGTGTCCGAGGCGGAACCATTGTGATAGGGACTATAGGACCGACGGAACATCAATCTATGAGGGACTAGTTTGCGCTAGACCGACGGATGGGTGTGTTGTGATGACATGACGGGCGGGTGGGCATTAGGATTTCAAATGCTGTATGCTAGGTTGGCAGAAAGCGTCCGCATGCCGCCAGCTTTGTTTAGGTAGAGACCATCCGCACCGAAAAAGTGTTCCCAGAAGATATTCAAATTGTCAATAGAGCGCACGCCGTTGGTGTCGCATGCAGACGAGAGACAGGTGTTGAGGCTGAGCAATCTACTGAAACGCCTCTTTCCGCCGCCGAGAGAGGGAGTAGATATAAACACTACTATGGGACTGTTTGAGGGCCTCAGATAGATTACCGACGTCTCGTTTTAACAGTTCAGACTGCTGTTTCTATAAATGTCATTTGTACCGACATGGATGACAATCCTGTCAACCTTTCTTGTACCGTAGCACCTGGGAATAAAAATAATATGAGCTCTACTGACTCTCTGACTATCGAGTCACCAATAATGAGCGTTGATGGAGGAGTCGGTTTCTGGCCGGTGGAGGCTGTGGGAGCTGACAGCGGCCCAGCCCAGTGGTGGTGAGTTGGAGCCCAATGCAGATGGTTATCAGCTGTTTTTGGCAGGGTGGTTGATCAAGAGGGACCATTTTGGTGAACTGGGAAGGAATGTTTATCCGGCTCATCCAGAAAATCCAGTCCAGTGGAAACACATCGGGATGGAGACGGAGCTGAGAACCCAGCCAGTTGATGGAATTCACGTGAATCGATTCACTAGCTGGATGTCATGGGTTGGCGGAGTATGAAATGAGAGTCTCCCTCCTCTCTCTGTGGTCACCGACACCCACAACCCGGGGCTGATGTAAAGGAGCAGGAGACTGAGCCAGGGATCCTCAGGGACGGTGGCCTCGGGCAGCAGTAGCGAGCGGAGTAGAAGCCGTGGCCGGAGTAGTAGTAGTGTTCGCAGGACAGTGACAGCTAGTTCTTCAGAACTGGCGGCGGCTGTGGCTTGTGCAGGGCCCCGAAGATGATGGTGTCCAAAGTGCCTCTCACCCTCCTGGATTTTTTTGTTCCGACTCAGCGACCTTCTCGAAGAGGCAGCTCTCGCAACCAGATGGTGAGGTAAGTTGAGTCATGGCTTCTTGTGAAGAATGGCCTGAAAGAGAGGGGGGAGGGAGCATGTTAGCAACAAGGTAGATGACTTGATTTGGTGGTAGGGTGAGATACTGTGACAACAGCTGAAAGGCTTTCAGGTGAAACCTACTGATAAGGGCCCAAAAAGTGGACCTGCTGCGAAGATGGGGCTCCAGTAGGCATATGCTGGTGTGGTTTTTCTCAGCCGTATGGTTTCACTCAGGCCAAAGTTTCTCTGGTAACTTAAAATAACTTAAAATCCAGGTGTCCAATTACTAAAATCCTCCATCCAGTTTAAACATACAGATTAAAAACAACCAAGATCTAATTCATTCAGGTCAGTCTTAAAGGTCCCATATTGTAAAAAGTGAGATTTTCATGTATTTTATATTATAAAGCAGGTTCAAGTGCTTTATAAATACTGTTAAACTATCAAAACTCTCAATATATGGAGAAATACACACAGCCCGTATTTCAGAAATTGTTCTTTTGAAACAAGCCGTTTGGATTTCTGTCCATTTGTGATGTCACAAATATACAATATTTAGATCATTAAACGGTTTTAAACGTAAACATTCTAAATGTGTCCCAGTTTATTTCCTGTTGCAGTGTATGTAAATAACATCGGCTGACAGGAAGTAAACATGGACCCAAACTGTTGCCTAGCAACGCAATTCCGTTGAAATGCACTAAAACGGAGCGTTTCAGACAGAGGGTAAATACGGGAATATTCAGGAAGACAGTATGAGGAAAATAAAGTTGTCTTTTTTAACAATACAGCATGTAAACATGTTCTAGTAGAAACACAAAATATAAGAACCTGAAAATGAGCACGATATGGGACCTTTAAAACAATACTAACATGTCATCTGTACATTGGAGGAGTCACTGTAATCTTTCCTCCTTTCCGTACTGGCTGTTGTAACAGTAAAAAAAGATGGCAGTGTAAGGTAAAAAGTACCTAAAACTGGATAAAAGTTCATTTAAAACCATGTTGGTTGCGGGCTGTCACAGTTAAATGACCATGGTTGCAGATGTATGTAGGATTTATATCAGCTGTCTGACCAGAAGTGCTGCCTGAGATTCCAAACTCAGATCATTCTCTTGATCAACATTACCCGAGATGACCGCCACCACTAGATCGTCCAGAGGTCAAGTCAGTCAAAATGAGTCACTGTGGATCCTCTTTTGTTCAGGGTTTCAATCATTTTGCCCATCCTCTCTAGTACTGTATATTATAATACACTCTGACTGTGCTTCTTCCTCTCTCTTTCTCCCTCTCTCGACCCGTCTCTCTGTCTTTATCTATTTCTCCAGAGAAATTTATTAGGAAGTCGACATCATTAAGCACCTTGACTCATGTGCTGCTGGGCTTTAATGTTTAATTTCACACCAAACGAGGGGAGGAGGACAGGGAGGAGGAGGAGGATGGAGGTGGAAGGAGGAGATGGAAGAGGGTAGAGGATCACAGGGGTGGATATGTTTGTTAATTCTGTGTGTGCGTGCGTGTGTGGAATCATCACAAACTAAACCATAAATCCTTCATGGCCTGTTCTCTCTCAGGCAGCAGTCAGAAGTGTGTGTGTGTGTGTGTGTGTGTGTGTGTGGGGAGGGGTGGGGGGAGTTACATTTGTGTACATACACTCATTATTGTAAATCCAGTAATTAGCCTCACCCCTTGCATTGAGTCAGTGGTTCTAATTGGAGCCTTAAACGCGCTGCCACTCAAACATCTCAGTGTACTGCACGTAAAGATGCTGAAACATGCACACCATATACAGACACACACACACACACACACACACACCGTGCATTATTGAAAGCATGTGTGTGTGTGTAGCAGTGTGTATTCACACGTCAGCATAGCCACATTGGCAGCAATAGACACCTCAGCAGCTTCACATACCGCAGCAGCTGTCAATAACCAATCACTGCTTTCATTAAACGTATTGAGGGGCCGGTCAAATAGGTTGTGTGTGTGTGTGTGTTGTAAAAAGCCCACGCAGATTGAAATGCACGCCTAGGAATGAGTCTCAGCATGCAGTGTGTGCATGTCCGTGCTGAGCACAACGTTGATGGTTAATGTGTAGTAGTGTGTGTGTGTGTGTGTGCAGAGGGGTGATTGACGTAGGCGGGGATGGCGTATTAAGAGACCATCGGTAAACTCTGCTGAGAGAGAGAGAGGAAGAGGCGGGGGTGGAGACCGAACATAAGCTAACAACCGTGAACGAGAGATGAACTGTGAGGTAGTGGCGAATAGATGAATGAGCTCTGGTGGGTGATTATCTGAACAAAGCCTCTTTTTTTTGTGTACTATGTCCACATTTAACATTGAGGGCTCTATTTCCGTGGCGGCATTATTATGACTGTCGCGAGCAGCGCTCCGACGGTATTTTCCTGAGCTTGAAATTGATCTGTGTATTTTGGTGTCCGGCGAACGGTACACAGTGGATGGAGAGGCACAAAGAGAAGCCTAAAATGTGTTTTTTTTTTTTTCTCAAAAGTTGTACTTTAATCGAGCTAAATGATATTCATCGCCGTCACCCACTCCCACTGACTAGTGTGATGCAATTTGACATTCACGGCGCCGTCCGTAGAACTGAAACATAGCAGAGGAGATCGATAGACAGACTGACAAGACACGTCACTTAGTTTGGTTTCTTAGTCTGCTTGCTTTTCATTTGTAGAGAGAGAGAATTTAAAATTTCTTAAAAACTCCATACTTGCTCAAAAACAGAAATAATATAAAACAATAATGCTGTATTTACAAAAAACAAGAAAATATACAATATTAATGAACAATTATAATAAATACAAGGACATCATTTAACTTAAGATGAGTCCATAACAGAGCAGACACATTTGTAAAGGACCTGTTTTTGGAGCAAATTCACTCCACTCTGTTTACTTTGCCAACAGTTCTGACAACAAATAAAAATGTCGCCTGCTACATAAATAAAATTGGTTACTGCCTACTGTTGGTTGTATTTTAAGTCATTTCCAGTAAATATCACAAGATTTAACAATATTAAAGAAACGTGTTTTCTGTTTATAAAGTACAAACGTTAGAAGATGTCAAGTTCTACTCCCCCCCTCTTTTAAGTGGTTCCGTCTTCAGTCTGATGTGGAGCTCACAGCTGATTGGTCCGTGGTTTGTTAACATGACGTAACGTAACGCTTGCTGTTAGGACACAGTGTCGCTCTCTCTTTCTGCGGCCGAGTTCTCTCCATCATTATGTTGAATTATTTCTCGTTCAGCTTGACCTAACATTACATTTCATTTTCCAGTTAATGAAAGTGACGTTGTGTGACTCTCGTCATGTGGTGCATTCAGTGTGCGTGAAAAAAAGTAGTAAAATAAGTAGTTAAAAATCTATTTTAGGAAGTTGTGAATCGATTCAGAATCTTAGAAGATAAGAATCATGATTCCGTGTCTGCATGTGTCAGTATCCGCTCCAGTCTTTTCAAAATAAACTGTCTTCAAAGGAAACGGCTTGGTAATATTCAGGCAACTAAACTACCCTGTTTTAGGTTTAGGAAAAGATCGTGGTCTGTGTTAAAATAACCACATAAGTACAGAAGTTATGTGACAAATCAAACAACTCTGACTTTTGCTTTCACACGGGGTTCAAACGGCGATCTCCTGGGCCAAAGTCCGATATTTTTAGACCCACTCATCCACCCCGACCTTCTTCCTTCCTCCTTTGTAGCTCTTTATACTTCCTGGTTCATGATTAAATTGATTTTGTGGGACATTTACGAATTACAGTGCATTACTTTTAGTAGGTATAGATACCAACAGTGAATGAAAACAGCCTGTTCATATGAATATGAGTGTTTTTTTTACAGTCTATGCTGATGTGCGCTGTGTGAAAAGCTTCTCCTTCAGTTCATTAAGCTGTCATTGTTGTAATGGTTCGCTGTTTCAGAGCTACGAGACCAGTTGAAGTGACTGACTGAGTACTTATTGTTCACCCGACCTTGACATCAATTGTCCGTCTACTTCACTTGTGAACTGAGTTTAACTGCACATACATGAACCCAATAAGCAGGTGCACTTGTAGATGCCCTCAGAGCCTGCACTTGAACCATTAGAATAGAGCCCGGACCAGCTCCGCACCAAATCGGCCTATTGGCATTAGATCTTGAAAAAGCAATATCAGTCAAACCCCTAACTTAAGCCCACTGGGCATAAAAATCTGTTTTGTTTGTTTGTGAAAAAAAAACCTTTGTGGTGTTTGTAATCTTATGTTTCCCCTTATTTAATCCGTTTTTCCCTGAGTACTGACAAGGCCTGTTGCATGCTGCAAGTGTAATATCCCCAAGGGCCCCAAAACTCAGCCGCTCTGCTCGTTGTACAATGTCTAAAATTCACAGTCCGATCACAAGGCGAGTTTCTCTCCTCGTCGCTGATACTTTCTCAGAGCCTCAAGGTTTTTTCTCCGATGCTGGCGATATGTTGATGCCACAAGGGAAATACTGCAGATGGACAAGGCTCTGCGGAGGCTGTCAGGGACTGTCATCTATGTAGTAGAAATAGAAAAAAAAGAAAAGAAATGAGGCTGGATGGTTTTCATTAAAGCTAGCATTTGAGCTAAAGAGAGGAAGGATTACAGTGAGAAAAAATAATGACAACACGCTTGAGGAAACAGAGGACTTAATGAATGCTCTCAAATGTACACCACCTGCAGTCCACCTTAATATACAATAGATATCAGTTACCCTGTGTTCAGCTCAAGAATGAGAAGCTTTTCTTTTCCCCCTCAGCATGTGTTCTGGATGTTAAATAGATGTGTGTGTTACATCCCCTGTGTCTTACAGATACAGCATACTCTGCTCAGTCCCAAGAGGTTGGGAGACACTCTCACTCCGGGTTAAACGTCTTGGCAAGCATATACAGAAAGTACACGCAGCAGCGCAACATATCTATATGCGCTGCTATCTGTATAGCTGCTCTCCTTCCCATTAGACAGCTGATACCTTTATTTATTTAGCAAATGTATCGAGGACAGTCTCCCCGAGGAGGTGTTGCATGGCATACATTTTTATTCAAAACTAACAGTCCCTGCGATTATAATTAGGGACGGGAATCGAGAATCGGTTCCTAGTTGTCCGATTCCTTGGAATCTCATGGCTCCGTGACTATCGATTCCGGTCATCGGTGCTTTCCGACAGTTACTCACGAACAATGACGTAACGCCATTTGGGATCTGAGCAGTGGCAAAGAGAAATAAATGCTCAAAAGTGCAGTGCTAATAAACATGTCGGGGATGCACCCTATTTTTCCCCCTGATAATTCTACATTGTGAACAACAAATCTGTGTTGAAAATAGCAGGAGGAGAGTTAGTAACGGTAGCTGTTAGCAGCAGGTGGGCAGCACAGTCTTGCTTGGATAAATATCAGATCTGCTAACATCAATGGCGGGGGGCCATTGAGTTATTATTATGAGGCGTCTGCTCAGCAAAATGACCATACAGCGAAGGTAAATTACAACGTTATCATGATGCGTTCAAATGCCACTGGTGGGCAAAACAGTCCTGCTTGGCTAATTAACTAAGCTAACAGTAAACAGAGGTTGCATTGAGTTACATTGTGATGCGTTCAAGCTCAGTTAAAATGAGTATTGGGCGAAGGTCAACGTTATCATGATGCGTGATAATGTAATCTTCTGGAATTTAGTTTTTTAGTGAGAAAATTGAATAAATCCAGTTGTTTGAAAGAGATCACAGCAATATAAGATAGATAATAGAGAAGGAGTTATGACCTGTTTAACTTCCTAACACTATTGTTAGAATATATCATTAAAACTACTAATGCCAAGGAATCAAAGCAAATATTTAAATAAAAACACATTCATTTCATTCATTCAGTCATTTATTTCCTAATCATTTGAATTGTGGATTTCTATATGCAAATAACCACTTGAGATGACATGAAATAACAAGGTAGAAGGACAGCATTTAGACATTTTTAACACCGACTTCAGGACGGTCGAAATAATTTTTCAGGACGTGGCTGAACAAAAAGTAAGCCTTGAGCGTTGCCTGCATGTACTCTTTTTCCATCCCACAATTTATCAGGAATTGATAAGGGAATCAAAAAAGAATTGGATTGATGAGAGGAATCGATAATGGAATCGGTATCAATAAGATATTATCAATTATTGTCCTTTTAATATTGCACAAAAGCATACAAATCCCCCAAAAATTGACAACAAATGGAAGTTGTTTTGTTTCCCGCACAGTTTACTCTGAGGGGGAGTATGAAAACACAATGACAGACAGACAGACAGCAGTATGAACTGGAATGAAACTCTATAGGGGAAGCAGGCAGATTTCTTTATGCATGTCTTTTATGTTTGTGCGTGTGCTCTCATCGCCTCTCCCATGTGACATCTCTTTCTAGTTTTCCCCCACCGTGCTCCCAGATTAGGTGCTTCCACCAGTTAGTACATCAATAATTCTATATGGAAGGGATGATGAAGGGAGCAAAGGGAGTTGGAGGAAGGGGAAATAGCAGCCCATTCGCCAGGAAAAAGTGTCGGCATTGCACGTTTCTGCAAAAAACGTTGAATGTGGCCTTTTTTTTTTTCCTCTTTTCTTTTGGTCAGAGCAACGAGCGATCGTACGTGGTACGATAACGAGTATAAGAAGCGAGAAAGTCCACTGAGGATGGATGGGAGGGTTGGCTGATGGCTCTGCTAAACACAGGACTTTCACCCAGTACTGTTACCTGCGTGAAACCAAAAGCAAATATTGACTTTACACTCATTACGCAACATTGTTACGCTTGTAACGTTAGAAAATCCGCCGAGGGTGGTTGTTATTTATTTCCAGTAGTTGTACGAACGCTCTCATGTTACGTAACAAAACCTAACCGATCGTTTTCACAATGTTAACCACGTCTGCAAGTGTGACACGAGGTTGATATGAAACTTATTTTTTGTTAAGAAATGTCAACATTCAACGTGTCCCGTGGTTTGCAGAAATGTACAATGCCAACACTTTTTCTGGCGACTGGGTTGGAAATAGATGGAGCAGGGTCAGCAGAGGGATGAAGCATCAATCCATTACATCTGACACCATTTACCACCAAAAACCTTGGAAGTCTTCCCAACCTCTGATGTAATGTCATTTAATTATTTCTCGTATTTTATTATTACTTAGTCATGTCTAATATTGTCTGGAGGCTGAGGAACAAGGCCCCAAAGCAACAGAATCTGGAGCACATCCATGGTTTACTGAGGTTAGCACTAATTCAGCGCTATAGCAGGCTGTTTGAAAACAGGCTGAACAACTAGAAAACTCTCCATACCCGTATTTCTTATTATCTCCAATATGTCCAACAGAAGGTGTGTTACACCGTCGTATGCCCCGTGATGGAGACAGGTGGAAGGAGAAGAATAAAAAAGAATGCGAGACAGGGAGTAGAGTAAGTAAAAAAAAAAAGACAGACAAGAGATGCGAGAGGAAATGCATCCCGCTCAGCACAGCTGGGCTCGCTGTCATGTGGGCCTGTCACATGGGATCTGGCTAGAAATACTAGCTCTCTCCGTCTCCTCCAAACAAAAAAAAAATAGGCCACAGCCTGTTCAACACAGCCACTTCACAGTAGAACATAATACACATTATAGGACTTGAAAACATGGCTTCAAAGAGATTTATTAAGCATGTAGGGATTGCAACAAAAAACACAGCGGTTACACTGATTGTGTATTCACATGTAGTCGGTCTTTAGTAGTGAAGTTTACTAACTTTTTTAAGCTGTCTCTGGCACTTAGTTAAAGTGTGTTTTGTGTGTGTGTTATGAAGTTAGAAGCAGCTCTGGTATGTGGTGTCTTCAAATCCCATCGGATTTTTTTTTGTGGTGTGGTCCTGGAGAGAGACCCCTACTGTAGTAGGAACTAGCACAGAGGAGGTTTACAGTATTTTGCCAGGTGTTTATGTCTCTTTGTCTGTCTGTCTGTGGACAGATTTTGTAACTGCAGTAGCATCACAACTGTACAAGATTTAGTCACCAAACTTTACAGCTGTGTAGTTGAGATCAAAATGAAGGTAGAGTCCGAAGACGCCCCTGGCCCTATTTGGCGTTGTGGCTGGTGTGATTCCATCACGAGATGGTGTCTAATGCTATTGTACATTTGTTACTGTAAATTATTAGACCATAAAAAGACACAGAAAAATAAAAAAGATTAACACAATGTTCCCATTTGATTTACTAGGTAGTACCATTAAATAGTTAATGCATATTGTAAATTTCTTTTATACACTGATTTCCTGAGAAAAGTCCTTGACATATAACTTACTGGTACCCAGAGTCTGAAATTAGCACCTGAAATTATCAGGACATCTGCCACTTTAGCAGGCAGGGAAAATGCTAGTGGAATAGAGCAGGGGTTCTCAACCTTTTGCAACTGAAGGCACACTTGTGATTGTCAAAACATTTCCGAGGCACACCTTCCGTGTTGACAGAGAGGGATATTGGTTCTCAACCAATGTTGAGAACCAGTGTGCCGCGGCACACTGGTTGAGAACCCCTGGAATAGAGAACCGTAGTTGTCTGCTTTCTTGGCATCTCATGCCTCTGTGACTATCGATTCCTCTGAATTGATGCTCCGAACAGTTACGCTGCACAATGACGCATATGCATGCTGTATCATTTTTTAGTTTGTTTGGGACCGGAGCCACAGTGAAGTGAAAAAAATTGCTCAACAGCATGGCACTACTAAACCTGGGGGGACGCACCCTATTATTCCCTGATAAATCTGTGTTGAAATCAACAGAAGGAGAGTTAGTAACGTTAACTGTTAGCAGCCGCTGTACAGCACAGTCCTGCTTGGTTATATAGCGGTTATATAACGGTAACAGAGGTGCCATTGAGTTAGTATTATGAGGTGTTCACGGTCTGCTCAGCAAAATGATCATTGGTTGAAGGTAAATTACGTTATCATAATGCGTTCAAATGTAATCTCGTAAAATTAAGTTTTTGGCGAGAAACTGAAGGAGATGTTTTCACATCAATATGAAATAAATAATAGAGAGGGAATTATGACCTGTTTAATTTTACAACAACTTACCGAGATTTGTTTTAATTAAAGCAGATATTTGAATAATCATGATCATTTGAATTGTGTGTTTTTATGCAAATAACCACTATAAATGACAATAACAGTACAGTACTGTGTACACTACCTTCCCTCCATGGTGTAATTCGAACACTGTAATTTACCGCGTATATAATGTTTTTTTATGTAAAATATATCGAACATTGAAAGACATCAGATCTAAAATGTTATTCCTTCATTTAGCGCAGAGATTTCAAAAGTGGCAGATAAAATTTATAAATTCTTGTCTGCCATACATACCTGAAAACATGAAGCCAACTGTTGCTTTTTACTGCGGTTGATTGAGCGTTGAGGAAACATGGGTATCACAGTATTTAGAACTAGGAACAGAAATGTAGCTCTGACTGGGAAAAACTAGCATGTGGTGAGAAGTCTTAAATCTCTCCATGCCATCTGTCTCAACACTCTGACCTCAGAGAAGCTCTCATCTGAAAACAAACTGAGACGAAGAACGACAGCGGAGGAGGCTCCCTCAGTCACATGGAGTAAAATACAGTTTTCAATTCACATAAGCTGATATCATCATACCAAAGGCATATCACCTGGTTGAGGCCTTTGACTCAGCTGTCCAACAGGAATGTCAGACATGAAAGAGAGAGTATTTGAAGAGTTAAGGAGGAGTTGAGCTCAAATGACATTTCCTTAGAAGTCGTCATTTTATGGGAGGTAGAAGACTTGTGACTCCTTGAGAGTGATGAAATGCTGCCGTGACCACGCATTCAAACGTAAAGTTATTCAACGCTGTCATTTCTATACTTCTGGTCATTGATCAAACTCTGGTGCAGTATGGGATTCTGTTAACCCTTTGTAGTAACAAGATAACCAAATACCACCTGCACAATGCAGGATAAAGCTTGGCAGATGTTATGCAGGTGTTATTTTTTTACAGCATGATCCAATATTAAAGGATAGCACTTTGAGACCTGCACACCTTGACAGTAGTTTGGAGAATGACAAAGCTGAATATAGAAACCCTCTTTAAAGTTCATGCAACACTGCAAAGAGATCTGTTCAGATTGTTGTCAGTTACTTTCTCATATTCATTTAACATAGACTCTTCATATATATAATTTAAACCCCACCATTTCAGTCCTTATTGCAGTACTTAGCTCTCGCCTTGATCAATATGTAGGCATCCGCAACATCACACTTAAGTGGTTTAGCTCTTATTTGGCCAACAGGAGCTTTTCTGTAATGATTGGTGACCTCTCCTCATCACCTACTTCTCTCTCTTGTTGGGTGCCACAGGGTTCTATTCTAGGACCTATCCTCTTTTCGTTATATATGCTGCCTCTAGGGTCAATTATAGTCAAGCACAATCTGTCTTTTCATTGTTATGCGGATGATGTACAACTCTATCTACCTATGAAGCCTAATGGAAGTGATGCACTGAACTTACTGTTGAACTGACATAAAGTGGTGGCTGTCACAAAATGTCCTTCATTTAAATGAAGGTAAAACTGAATGCATTATGTTTGGTACTTCGTGCATGACTAATGTTAGAGTCTCAAGCTTTGGTGCTCTAGCTTCTTATTTCAAAATTACTGTAAAAAATCTGGGGGTGACATTTGACGGCTGTTTGAAATTTGATAAACAGATTAACTCTGTTGTTAAAATAAGCTTTTTCCAGCTTCGTCTTCTGGCTAAAGTAAAGCCCTTCCTCGATCGGCACGATCTCGAGAAGGCAATTCACGCCTTTATTAGCTCGGGACTTGATTATTGTAATGCACCGTATGTTGGTCTTAACCAGTCTTCCCTTGCGCGCCTCCAACTTGTGCAAATTGCTGCCGCTCGCTTTTTAACTAACACTTCCAGATGTGAACACATTAGCCCCGTACTTTACTCGCTCCACTGGCTTCCAGTTTGCTTTAAAATCCATTTTAAAGTCTTGATGTTTGCAGTTAACGGCCGTGCCCCACCTTATTTGACCAAGATTTTAACTCTTCGCGAGCATAACGGGGTTTGCGCTCATCTGGTCAACTTTTTTTAGAAGTCCTAAGGTCGAGGTATAAGCTTTGGGGTGATCGTGCTTTTGCTGTCGCGGCTACTAAATTATGAAACAAGTAAACCCCCCTGATATATGCACTATCACTGACCTAGTACTTTTTAAATCAAGGCTCAAGATTTTTTTTATTTAGATTGGCTTTTAATACCTAGTAGCGCTGTGACTTTTTCCCTATGCTTTTTATGTACCATTTTCCGATTTTATGATATGTTATGTTTTTATTCCTGTTATTTCTTGATGTTAATGTAAAGCACTTTGGGGACTTTTTGGTTGTTGTAAAGGGCTATACAAATAAAGGTTGATTGATTGATTTCACTGTGTGACCAAATCAACTCTTATACAGACATACAGAGAGAAGAAAACTAGACGGACCCAGCCCACTTTCATTGTAAATCAATATCAAATGAAATCAATATGACTTATTGTATTAAATATGGAGACAAAAATGCATCACATTGCGATGCGAGTGATAACTGAGGTGTCTTAAACCTGAGCACACTTGATAATCGTGCCTTGAGCTCAACACACTGTACAGACGTAGGCAAAGTTGTTGGTACCCTTCCGTTAAAGAAAGAAAAACCCACAATGGTCACTGAAATAACTTGAAACTGACAAAAGTAATAATAAATAAAAATTTACTGAAAATGAACTAATGAAAATCAGACATTGTTTTTGAATTGTGGTTCAACAGAATCATTTTAAAAAACAAACTAATGAAACTGACCTGGACAAAAAATGATGGTACCCCTAGAAAAGATGTAAAATAATGTGACCATAGGGACATGTTAAACTAAGGTGTGTCCTGTAAATAGCATCACAGGTATCTTCAAACTTGTAATCAGTCAGTCTGCCTATTTAAAGGGTGAAAAGTAGTCGCTGTGCTGTTTGGTATCATGGTGTGTACCACACTGAACATGGACCACAGAAAGCTAAGGAGAGAGTTGTCTCAGGAGATCAGAAAGAACATTATAGACCTTCATGTTAAAGGTAAAGGCTATAAGACCATCTCCAAGCAGCTTGATGTTCCTGTGACTACAGCTGCACATATTATTCAGAAGTTTAAGGTCCATGGGACTGTAGCCAACCTCCCTGGACGTGGCCGCAAGAGGAAAATTGATGACATATTGAAGAGACGGATAATACGAATGGTAACCAAAGAGCCCAGAACAACTTCCAAAGAGATTAGAGGTGAACTCCAAGGTCAAGGTACATCAGTGTCAGATCGCACCATCCGTCACTGTTTGAGCCAAAGTGGACTTAATGGAAGACAACCGAGGAGGACACCAAATCATAAAAAAGCGAGACTGGAATTTTCCAAAATGCATATTGACAAGCCACAAAGCTTCTGGGAGAATGTCCTTTGGACAGATGAGACAAAACTGGAGCTTTTTGGCAAGTCACATCAGCTCTATGTTCACAGACGCAAAAATGAAGCATCCAAAGAAAAGAACACTGTACCTAATGTGAAACATGGAGGAGGCTAGGTTATGTTATGGGGCTGCTTTGTTGCATCTGGCACAGGGTGTCTTGAATCTGTGCAGGGTGCAATGAAATCTCAAGACTATCAAGGCATTCTGGAGCAAAATGTGCTGCCCAGTGTCAGAAAGCTTGGTCTCAGTCGCAGGTCATGGGTCCTCAAACAGGATAATGACCCAAAACACAGCTAAAAACACCCAAGAATGGCTAAGAACAAAACATTGGACTATTCTGAAGTGGCCTTCTATGAGCCCTGATCTAAATCCTATTGAACATCTGTGGAAGGAGCTGAAACATGCAGTCTGGAGAAGGCACCCTTCAAACCTGAGACAGCTGGAGCAGTTTGCTCATGAGGAGTGGGCCAACATACCTGTCGACAGGTGCAGAAGTCTCATTGAGAGTTACAGAAATCACTTGATTGCAGTGATTGCCTCAAAAGGTTGTGCAACAAAATATTAAGTTAAGGGTACCATCATTTTTGTCTAGGCCAGTTTCATTAGTTTGTTTTTTTAAATGATTCTGCTGAACCATAATTCAAAAACAATATCTGATTTTCATTAGTTAATTTTCAGTGAATTTTTATTTATTATTACTTTTGTCAGTTTCAAGTTATTTCAGTGACCATTGTTGGTTTTTCTTTCTTTAACGGAAGGGTACCAACGATTTTGCCTACGTCTGTACTTCCGTCATTAGAATTCTTCTGCTCAAAGGTTGCCCATAACAACACTTCTGTCCTTGTTGCATGCTGGCAGAGTTTGAAACTGAAAGCAACCATTTAAAAATGTTTGACTACTGACCCTGACAAATAAACCTCACTTCAACATCCGTATTGTTACGCATTTAATATATTTTATTTGGAAGACCGCGAAAAAAGTCTGCCGCTCACTGACCAACTTCCATTCCGTGTTTGGCCTTCTTCTCCTGTTGTGCATCCACACTGTAAAACAAGCAAGTCACAAATAAACCAATACATTAAGTGTCCCTTTATGATTGTTTTTTTTTTTTTATCTTTAAGACCTAATGATGGACAATGACAGGGCTTTTAATGTTTGAGGAACAATCTGCTCCAAGCACAACAAGAGCAACGATAAAAGATCAGACAGCTTTGAATAATTATACTCAGGGCACGGTGTTAGAGTGAGTGATTAACGTGGTGCGTGCGTGCGTTTGTGCGTGTGTGTGTGTGTGTGTGCATTTGAGAGAGAGAGAGAGAGAGAGAGAGGAGGGAATGATGATTAACGACGGAGCAGACCTTGAGAAGGACAGGCTGCCAGTGGGACAGATGACAAGGAGACGGAGAGGATGGAAGGAGGACAGAGTGGGGAGGTGGACAGGGCTACACAACCTCTCATTCTGGCAAATGACTGTTGAATGCTGACACATACAATAGCAGTCATTTGCTTAGCGTATCATTTGTTTCCCCGCAGTGCATTGATTGATGATACATCATGTCTTAATGCCACAGCCGTTGATAGTTTGGCCAGAATGAGGTGGGTGGAGTTGGTGGTGGTGTTGGTGGTGGTGGTGGTGGGGGGGACTTTATGACTTTGCTATTTTCTTGTTTTCTGTTCTGCTGGCTGTGTAAGTTGGTTATTTGTGGACAATACAAAGAGTAAAATAAAGTCAGCGTCCGATTAGTGAAGTCGCTGAGGACGCTGCTGTTTGGTAAAGATTCGGAGTAGCTGTTCTGAGGACGTGGCCACTTTTGCCATTTTGTTCTCCTCACATCAAGTTTTTGATTTAGCATCTTCCGGAGTTGCTTTTCAGGTTGTTTTGTCGTGAGATTTGTGCCTGTTCACGCTGCTTGCAAATAGGGCTGGGCGATATGGCCTAAAAATAATATTTTTAGGCCATATCGCGATGCACGATATATTGCAATATTTTCAAATATCCTCTAAGCACTTCATAAATGCTCGATTTAAACCCTTTGATGCATACAATCACACCAATATGGTGATTCTTGTAGTCCCTGCAGTATATGTCTGCATTAAAACATTCTTAAGTGTAAAGTCACTTCTTGTTATGTTTACATAAAAGCCTTAACATGCATAAAAGGACAATATGATTAAGGACAAAAATTGGTTTACAGGATAAGCTCTGACTTCTATGGTCACATGCTGTTTTCTTATCCCTGTGCAAATATAACAACCAAGTATATTTACACATTCAGATATTGTAGTCTTTAGGGAAGGTATTGATACTGACTCAAACAGCTGGATCGGATATTGGTGTCAATGGGGACGATCTGTTCAATTCAATTCTATGTTTATATACTGTATATATTATATAGAGGATTTTTTTATTCCTATTTGAATTTTAATCAATCTGTTTCTGCATTAAAAAGGTTTAAACCTGGATTGTAATTCCTGTTAATTTTGAAGATTTATTTGCCTAGTTGTTGATGCAGGATTTATTATTTAAATAATAAATAACAATTCACTAAATCTATATATATATGTATTTGTTTGGTTTGTTACATTTAATGTTTACAAAGTTAGGGAAAGCGATGTTTAAATCCGGTCAGATGTTCGCTTATACATAAAATAATCCACACAGTGAGGCATACAGTTTATTAATTAAACACTGGTATCGGATCGGTACTCGGTATCCGCTGATACCCAAAGCCCAGGTATCGCTATCGGTGCATCCTTAGTAGTCTACCATCAATATATGCAGAGATACAAGTTCTTTACCCAAATAAAGACCTTACATAACGGTAGTGCGCTGCTGCTCTCTCATAGCTGTGACTCATACAGTATGAATTGCCGTGAGATGAGTCCGGTGTGGGGCTGGATTGAGGTGGCATGCCACTGCCTCAGATTCCACTATTCTCTAATCCATTTGTTCCAGGCACTCATACGAGGACTCAAGTCAGCGGCGGCAAATAAAAGGCTCCTCTTCACTCCCATCCTCAGGGACAACACCATAGCTAAAGCACAGGCACCCTGAGAGGCTGCTGCCTTCTGCCACACACACACACAGACACACACACGCACATGCACATGCACACACACGCAAACACACACTGTCTCTATGAGCCAGACTTGGGAAAACCACCCTAGTGTGAAAGCTCTTGGTCGGGGGGCAAATTAGCCTCGGGGAGTGAATGAAATCTGGTTATGGGTTTGTGTGTGGATGTAAATGTGCAGTATGAATATGTACACAGACCTGTTGTGTGTCTGCATAAGTCTAGCTTTTGTGTGAGCTCACTTGAACTTGCGTGTGCGTGACAGAGAAGGAAGTGAGCTGGAGCAGCATGGCCATAGTTGGTAGTTATAGCCCGACACAGGGAGGGGATACATGTTTTAAGGCCGAGATGCTAGACTGCTGACGCCATTATATTTTACTCTCTCACACACTTTGTTTCTGTCAGAATGTCGTTTAAGCGCGACTACACCTCCAGTTTTGCAGATAAAGCACGTAACAGACGTTAAAGGATAAGGATTACAATATTCTCTCTTTTTGTATCTTTTGTATTCAACAAATCCCATGAAAAAAACCCAACGCCTGATATCCCTTTTTTCTCTGTAACATAGAGCT
Source organism: Sebastes umbrosus (assembly GCF_015220745.1). NCBI lineage: Eukaryota > Metazoa > Chordata > Actinopteri > Perciformes > Sebastidae > Sebastes > Sebastes umbrosus. The sequence continues at coordinate 33,057,337 of NC_051273.1, forward strand.
CTGTGGTTTTCCAAAAAGGATTATGTAAATCACTTTATTTGGAGGTAAAATTGAGGGCACCCAAAGTGTTAATAATAGTCTCTGACTGCACAGGAAAACGTTGTGCGCACAACCACCGTAACTACAGTAGGTCAATGTTGAACCAGGATATCGGTCTGTAAACTGAGATGGATGTTTACAATAGACAGTTTTGGTACGCATACGGCTAACTGAAGGCTTTTTTTGAAAAGTGCAAATATAACACCTTCTCTTAAAGCTGAAGTAGGCGAGATTGGAGCAAATATGATTAAAACAAGTTATTTCTAGAAAACAGTCGCTATATCGTGACAGTAGTACATGAAACGGGTAACCTGAAAAAAAACCATGTGCCTCTGTGTCCTCCGGTGCTCCTAACGGCATCTGCAAGATTTCACAGACCGGAAGAAAACAAGCAGTAGGATCTGATCTGAGGTCCGCTATCCACCCACTGTCAATCACTCGCAAACTCCGACCAAACCGTCACACTAGGCAGCGCTGATCAAATATGAATCAATATTCTGTTACGTTAATGCCTATTTCTCTCCTCAGATGTTTTCAGAATCATCTTGTAGTGCACGGTTTAGCCGTAAAATGGCGCCATTGTGAAATCTGGTCAGATGACCGGAGCACAGCCAATAGGAATGCTCTCTCAATGAAATGACCTGTGATTGGTCAAAGTCTCCCGTCATGGGCTAGATGTTCTAAAGCCTGAAAGCAGAGCCATGAGGAGGAGCAGAAGTCTAGTTATCTCTCAGAACACTTGAATTACAATATGCTGAAAGGTTATTATGGAATTTTTGCCCAATGATGCCAAAAATATACTGACTACCGAAGCTTTAAGCGTTCATTCACGGTTCTATGAGTGTGTTTGCTTCGAAATGAGCGTCAATCATGTGGCATGTGATGGCGTAGGGGTTGCCTGGGCTCCTGCAGCCGTGGTTACAGCTGTGAATTTATACGCTGTAATTGGCTGATGAAAGACACATAATTGAATCTGTAGAAGGGCATGATATTACAAACCCCCTGACTGAGTACTGTGGGTTGGACTGTGAAAGCGACTGTGATACATATTTAAAACAGCTTCTTAGATTCTCCCAACAAGAAAAAAAAAAATCATAATAATAATAATACTAATCTCAGTCAGATGATAATTTGAAATTGGAAGTTTGTTCCCCTTCTCATCTTCAGTCGCTGTGAGGAAAAGGATTTTGATCTCATTATAATATTAATAATCTCATGCTAATGTTCTGCAGTGTGCACTCGCAGACACACAGTGAGTCACGCCGTCTGTTTTCATGGCGAGTTATCTCAGACGGGCGGGGATCTATCTTGTAGTGTTTTGTGATGGAAATAGTGTGGCCGGCAACATCTTTTAAAGCCCCAGACTGACATGTGAACCGTGGACGGCAGGCTTAATCACAATGTCATAGTGGCATAATGTGGCACTTTAATTCTTTCAGTTCATTTTCCCTCCCTGACATCCGCCGCGTGCTGTGATGTGGAACTTTGTTTGCTGAAAATGTCAAACATCTATACAATTTGATAATAATTAACGAGAGAAAACTAGACCTCCTCATGGCTCTGTTTTCAGGCTTTAAAAAAAATCTAGCGTGTGACAGGAGACTTTGGCCAATCACAGGTCATTTCAGAGAGAGAGAGCGTTCCTATTGGCTGTTCCACAAAAGCCGATGTGCATGCACGTCCCTTCAGATGGTGAAAGAATGATTCAACGGTGGGATATCTTGCAGGAAAAGGTGCTGTTTCAGCATTGGCAACAACTGCCTACACTGCAAAGCAACCTAAAAGAGGAACTTATCAAACAGAGAGTCTAAAATAAGAGTCTGTATTCCACTCATGAGAAGATATAGAAGCAGACAAAATCCCTCATTTATTATTCTCAATATTTGGTACATTGTTGCCACGACATTTTAGCAGACATGCTCACAAGTCATTTTTTTGCAAGTCCAAGACTGCGGTCGAAAAGTCAATAAATTATGTCTTAACGTCTTTTCCTTGACCTCGATGGGAAACGTCATGAGGTCAAGGAAAGATGTGAAGGAGAATTCAGAAGGAAAAGACAACCGCGGTGTTAAGAGAATCCGACTGCTCTTACATTAGGCTCCGTAATTATGATGCGACGGCGGTGGATGTTAGTGACGCAAGTCTGCCGTGGTGAAACTACAATGTTCTGAGGATGGACTACAAAAGGTGCTGCTTCCCCCCGTGCATTGTTAAATAGCTCTTTCAATGACAGGCTGCTTCACCCGCGGTCTGTGAAAGAGAGATGGTGCGTCGCTTTAAATGCTGCGGCCGCAAGGAATAGTGGGGTGTTATACTCTCTTTTCCTTTCGTAAAGGATGGTCCAGTGTATCCTATGCTAAAGGAGATAATAAAGCAAGCACTGAAGCACCTTTCCTTTACATTTAGAGGATTTTAACAGCTCTCATCATGGCTGCTACTGAGATACTTCCGGGTCATTTCACTGCGTTAGGAACCTTCCTCAGCAAAAAGGACTATTCGACCGCAGCCCAAGTCAAGTCTCAAGTCTCTTATGGTGGTAATGAGCACTCTATCATCTGCTGCAGGCCATCGGGTCTTTTTAGAACATTGCATAGCTTTATCGACTAACGTTGCCCAGGGTAACAGGAACATGTTGCTAACATTATTACACATGAAATAATAACTGTAACCTATTTTTAACAACAGTTAAGAGTACAACTGTATTGTATAATTACACTGGGTGTCCAACTAATGACACCTTATAATCTACTAGGGGTGTGACGATTCACTCAGCTCACGATACGATACACGATACACGATATTGGGTTCACGATTTCGATACTATACGATATTATAACAATAATTTTAACAAAACTTGAATGATGAAAATATATGACTGAAGAAATAGCCTTTTATTCAAAAGACACAAAATGCAAAACAATGCTGTTGTTTGCCCTACAAATCCATTTTTTTATGGTATCAGTTCTGTCCTGTCCTCTGTCCTCTGTCCTCCATCAGTCAGTATCAGTCCTTCCTCCTGTCCTCTGCTGATGTCACTTATCAGGTAATGTTAGGGCTGGTTGGGGGCTTCGTCTCAGCCAGCTGATCAGTTTACCAGTAAGATACATGACAAACTAACCTAAACAGTTAGACTACACAGCCTACTGCCAGCTTTAGTGATTTAAAGTCATTCACAACTCAACTAAATAACTTACACGAGTTAGCTGTTAGCCGTCGAGCTAACGCGCTCTGCTTGTGTAAACTTAGCAGTGGTGGATGACAGACAGCGGACAGAGCAGATTGAAACGTTGCTTTCCTCCATGTTTAACCGTTTCATCGTGTTTCTGCTTGTTGAACAGGTGTAATAACGTATATTGGCTTTACACTTGCAAAGTTTTATTGCACTGCCATAGTTGTCAACTCGTTTCCATCATGGCTGACTGCGCTGCGTGTGTTGGTGTGTGTGGAGGACAAATAAGCAGTGTAAATGAAGCTGCGGCCGTGCGTTGGTTCAATTTCGGCGAGGGCACACCAGATTTTCCTGCGCATGTGTTGTACCACAAAGATATGACGCGTACTCAGTCTCCATCCATAGGCCTCGCAGAACAGCAGGAAGAGGCTGCAGCTTTAGCCCAGGAGCCCTGATATCGCGATTCAGTTTTTCATCTCGACGATGCATATCGTTACGTTTTTATATTGCGATATTTTGTGGCACGACATTTCGTCACACCCTTATAATCTACTGTAAATGAATGCATCCCTCTAGCCTCTCAAACCCAGAGCTGCTCACAAGTCATTTTTTCTCCAAGTCTCAAGTCACTGTATGTGTGACTTCAGTGGCTAACTGAACCAAACTAAACAGTTGTGATAAAACACTCAGGGCGCTGCATGGTGTGAAAGCACAGCTAAGACAGCCAAGTATCTTCCTCTCTCTCTCTCTCGCTCTCCCTCTCCCTCCCTCTCTCTCTCTCTCTCTCTCTCTGTGTGTGGTTCTCTTTATTTCAGCGGGGTCACAGAGAACCAGTTGACAACATGTTGCGCCTGTCTCTCTGTCAGCCAGCCGTACCGGCGCTACGATGGTTAATTAAGAAGCTATGGAACAGCAGACAGCTCCCCCTGTCACTATACGCTCAACCTCTCCTTTTTTATTACTCTGAATACAAATATCGGCGGAACCCAAGTGTGCATGCGTGTGCGCACGCTCGTGTTGTCTTTAATATGACTGCAGACTCAGGTAATTAGCGAGATCTCACTCCGTGATCTCTCTGTCAAGAGTCGATTAGCCTGGTGGGTTTGCGGACGTGGCGACGTCAGTCCTGTGGTACGAGGAAGTATTTGTTAATGTGTTTGTGTAATGCCAAAGGGGGTAGGTTGCGTGTTGAGGTGTTTGACAAGTATTAATTACCTCAGGGCTTGTCAGAAACCCAGGGCAGAGAGAGGAGAGGAGCAGACAAAATGATGGTGACACGTTATTAAGTGGTTCATGTTTTTTTTTATTTATTATTATTATTTGTAAATGTTCAAAAGTTACGATCGTTAAAATGTCCCTTTTTTCATGCTTTTTATGGCTGCCATTTAGTTTTTTCAACAGGCATTACATATAGCTGCATTTGTGATATAGTGGTTTTTATTGTCACTGGTGGAGTTCGCCTTTCCCGTCTGGGGGGTCTGCAACTACCACACACAAGGGTTCCAAATGCATGGCCTGGACGCCAACTTTGTTGTCCTAGGATGGTTAAAGTCATGACCCACCCTACTCTGCCCCTGATTGGCTAATACTCGATGGTCGGTTGATTAGGTTTATGCATCGTGACCTTTATTTAACTAGGAAGTCACATTGAGATTAAAACCTCCTTTATTTAAGTGAGACGTAGCCACGACAGGGTCAAATAGCAGCGTCCAACACATAAAAAAGACAATCACGACAGCAATAATAGGTACGACAAAATATGTTACATCATCATACAGTGCATTAACAGGGCATGTTTGCTATTTAATTGAAACAACTGCAGCTAGCACTTACCACTTCCTTTATTCTATGTTTCAAATCATTTAAAGAGATAAAGGGTCTCAAGTTTAAGCTTGGCCTGTAGATCATTTCCAGGACCGTAGTGGAACAGGCTGGTTTTACCAGCTTCTGTACTGATAGAAGGAACTTTAAACTGAAGCCATTTATATGACCTTAGATTATTACTGTTTTGGAGAATTAGAAACTTCTGGCTTAAGTAAATCGGAAGAGATGATCTTGTAGACTAAAATGTACCAGTGTTGTAACCTCCGCAGAGTGAGGGATGACCATCCTACCATGCTGTATAAAGTACAATGATGGGTCCTGAAGCCTGAATTAGTGACATACCTCAGGGCTGAGTGATACAGGTGGGTCAAGTTTGGACAAGGTGGTCGGTAGGGCATACCTGTAAATATTATCAAAAGGCCAGCAACTAAGCGTTTGTTTTTGATGCCATGGAAAAACAGGACTTTAGCCTGTACAGAAAACCCTGTGTGAATTTTAATTTCTTTGCTAGATGTATAAATAATATGGCATTTAAAATTTAGACTTTTGTCCATCCAAATTCCAAAGTATTTGTAATTGTCAACAGACTGAATATAGACACCATCAAGAGTGTTAATAGAAAGAACTTTTGTTCGCCCAGGAGAGAAAATCATAGTTTTAGTTTTGGTTGAATGCATGAGGAGTTTGGGTTGAGATTAATCATGGTTAAGGGTAAGAATATCAGGGTGAGCCAATCAGAGGCAGAGTAGGGCGGGTCATGCCTTCCTAGGAAAAAAAAAATACTGGAAGCAGTATGTACCATAGCCAGCAAAAAATAAATAAATAAAGGAGTTGCAGTGACGGATGGTCCAAGGTTTGAATGGTTCCTCCAGCGATAGATACATACAGACACATTCTGTTACCACCAGCGGGTTGACAAATTAACCACGACTGAAATCTTAAGGATTATAACTTTAACATATTCAAATATAGTAAGTCAATATAAGCCAGATACCAGAGACAGCAGTGTGTAGTCTGCCTCTGTTCACACTCTTCCCCCATTTCATTAAAACGGTTTGTAAAACTTGCAGTTAAACTCTGTGTTGTTTCAGTCGTTCAATCAACTGTACAGTAATGTTTTAGTAAATTAATCCTCCATTTCCTGCAGTAGTGTGGAGCTTTCCCTACCATTAAGTATACGGTGCGGGTCACTCTGCCGTCAGCGACTGCTAACCTTAAAGAGTTTCATTAGCCTGGGTTTAAAAAGCGGAGTTTTTTAGTTTCCCGTGGGAGTCCAGCTGATGTTTCGGGGGCTTTTCCACCTTGAGAGCAACACAAAAGCCTCCCAGTATTTTTTTTCAGAAAAGTGGTCACATTTAGTGATGCCACCGACTTTTAGCATCTCATTATCATCTAATTAGTTTTGAAGAGGATTTTATTAGTTGTCTAATTGCTGCCTAGGTGTTTTTTTTTTTTGTTTTGTTGTTGTTTTTTTTTTAACACCTATAACCAGCAGTTTCAGGGCAAGATTACAGGAATCCATGTTGAAGAAAAACCTACTGTCAGTTGAAACCCTGAAGGTGATATCTATTCCTAGCCCCCATTTGTTCCTTCCAGCGCCTCTACCACATGCGGCGGTCCTCCCAGGGTGCCTTCCTGCCTTGGTGGCTGTCAGCCCGGCTTCCTTGCAGCTCTAGGTGTTGGTAATGAGCAGCTTCAAACCTCATTGCCCCCTCATTACAGTCAGGGCCTGCTGGGATTTCTGCTTCTTTCCTTCTCTCCAGGATGTCACTATCAAAGAGTCAGCTCGCTCACTGCTGGACACAGGTAGACTTCTGAGGGCCTCTGTGACGTGTGTGTTTGTGTGTGTGTGTGTGTGTGTAGGGTAAAGAAAGGCAGTATGTACTGTGTATGTGTGTGTGTGTGTGTGTGTGTGCGTGCTGGATACTTTCCGTCTTTGCCGCTCTTCCCCAGGGTTCCACTGTATTTATTCTACAATATCCCTTTCTGTTGGCTCCCCCAAAACACAGATTTTAAAAGTGACATTAGACTGTTTGCATATTTACTCCCTCTACTCATTTCAAGGACAAAAAGGGGAACCAATGCCAGAGGTTGTCATCTGCGTGTTCTAGTTGTCCATTAGGAGGGAAACAGTACAAAAGGAATGATAGATGTAGTAGTTAAGTACTTATCGAGCCGGGAATACTCTTTATCATCTGGCTAGCTGCCAGCATTTCTTCAGGAATTATATTCATACTGGGTGATTTTGCGGGACACAATTTACATTCAATACCAGCATTCAGTGCCACTGCTTAAAAGTGAATGAAAAAAAAAGTTAGAAAAGTATGTTAGGAAAGAAAGGAAAGGGTTAGGGTGGTGGATATGTGTGTAATGTGTCCACCTTCTTTGCCAGAGACTGGAGTCAGCCCCACAGTTAATGGTGGCTGCTCTTTTTTTTCTGCTACATATCGGACGCCTACCACAAAAACCTCAACATTCTCGATTCGATTTGACTGAGTACATAGTTTTCAGAAGAAGAACAGTGATTGACTTCTTATTTTGCCCAATTTTTTGTTTGCTAATTGGTGCAACTGAGGCATCATTCAGCTAGCACCATGTCCCAGATGATGTTTCAGCAGGATCCAGATTAAGCCCCGCATGGGCCCAGTCTGTAAACTAATAATCATAATGGATTTAGTAATAGTTTGGAAGCCCATGTTGAGATGTTTGTGTGTAGACAATTATAAAACATTGAGATGTGCATGACTCGCAATAACTGATGTTTCTTGGCCACTTCGGGGCAACGGAAACGAGTTGTGAACACGACATTGATATCATCACGATTTCAGTTGATCTGGCGATTGAAAGTCTCTCTCTGTTTTTTAGCTCTTTTTTTGGTCTCCACCGACTCCTGAGGGAAATATCTGTCTCTTTAGTTGCTACGTGCTCCACAATGTTCACCAGCTAGTCTCTAACTGTATCTGTCTGTTGTTTGATGCTGAGCAGGTAGTGTAGGTATAGTGGCTTTTTAGAGCTTTTTCACTGCCATTACGCTAGGAGAGTTGTGAGAGTGAACCAGAACAGCAAAGTAACAGATTAAACATAAACAATGAGCTGAAACTCACTAAACAAGCTCTGTAAAGCAGAGGGGAGCTGCAAATTAGGATGATAATTCTCCGTAGCTTCAGCCATACCATTGACCCATTTGTCACGTTTTTCCTCATTAGATATATTGTTATATAAAAATATTGATTAAAAGCTGGTTAAAGGGGCTACATGATTTCCTCCCCCTGCCAGCTGAATTGTCAGTACACAAAGTAGTTTATCGCCATTTAAGATGTTTAAGTACTTAGTCAATACCTACTATTCCTATGCTCATGTATTTTAGAAATGTACTACTTCTACTGTATTTCCCATGTAATCAAATATTGTGTGAAATATAATATTGCAATCATGAAAAAGTCACACTTTCATTTTTGAAATATCTTCTCATTCTTGTCCTCATCCTCAGCACATGTCTGTCTGGCTTGCAGTGAACACAAACTAAATTGAGGAGGAACAGCATTTCTTAATCGACTTAATCCATCTTTCTATAAAGAATTACTAATGTCATTGTCAATGCTAAATGTTCAGACAGTTTAGGTGTTTAATCAAGCTTTTCTATAATTACAAAAATCAGTACAATAATCATGGTTGCTTTTGGTGTTCTACAGAACATTATAATAACTATAAAATATTAATTTAGGAGAAAACAGACAGCAAATAGATGAAGAAAAGTCCCCTCAAAAAATCCAGGGTAGTACAAATACTGTATGCTAAAGAAATAACTGAACCGACCCCAATACATTGGTCGTTTTAAAAAGCACTAATTAAAATAGACACAGAAAACAATGATATGAAGTCTAAACAAATTAATTGACAAAGTCATGAAAAATCTGAATGATAGAATAAACGTGTGAGATATGACAAAAAGTAGACCTCTGGGGTTTGTGTTGGTTTCTCTCTATATTTTCCTATTCCAGTCACGTAAATGCTGACCTGACTGAAGGGTTTTACATAAAGCAGAGGGTTCAATATCTGTAGCATCGTACCACAGCAGCACAAAAGCAAGCCAGTGTTCTCACCATATATAGACTGTTTATATAAGAAGTGGACGTAGTCACCATGACGTCACCCATTGGTTTGTGGACTATGGTTTTGAAGCCTCAAGTTTGGCATTTTGTCTGTCGCCATCTTGTTTTTCTGGAGACAGAAGTGACCATATTTGGACGAGAGAGGGTGGAGCCTGGGAAGAGTGAGACCCGGCTGGGCCAGGTATACTGTTAGCATAACAAAGGCTAAGTTACTAGTTAACGCTATAGTGCTCGCTTGACTAGCAAGGTGCATCCATAATTCACATTAACTGTGATATTAATTGCTAATCTTGGCTCGTTTGTAGTGGATTTTCCACGAATAAATGAACAGCTAATGCCTTACAGTGTCTTTTAGCACAAGCCAGGTATGGTGACCGCAGACAGAGATAGACCTAAACCTGCTAATTATTGCTAACATATAAATAAAATAATACTAGAATTTCAGTCACCGAAAAAAATGGAGCACATGAGATGGTCTGTTAGTACAATTAACCGCACATATCTGAGGATATTTGCATGAAAACTTCTGCGAAAGGTTGCAACACCACAAACACTGCCGAGCTAGCGGCTATCCTGTGATGGCACCCACCTGTCATTCAAAGTGATCACACCCTTAATTACCTCCGCCAAGGCCGAAGGCCTACGAAGGAGGGTTATGTTTTCACCGCCGTCGGTTTGTTTGTTGGTTTGTCCGTTTACGGGATTACTCAAAATGTTCGCGATGGATTTGAATGACATTTTTTGGAGGGGTGGGGTGTGGCACAATGAACAATCCATTCAATTTTGGTGGCAATCCCGATAATGATCCAGCTTCAGGGATTTTTTTTTAATCAATCTGCTCAGTCTGTGCATTAACACCACAGGCTATATCACATGCGTAGTGTAACTGATGACGCATTCATGACGCGTCACCCTGCCTCTTTGCTTCTGCCTGCAGAGAGAGCAGGTGTGGAGGGAGAGGGAGACACCTGTAGATTCTGTTTTTTTCACATTAAACTGTGAAATTACAGTTGAGTTGGACCAAAGCACACTTGGTGATTGTTGGAAAGAGTAACGACGACGGTTTAAGTGAGTTTTATTTTGTTTCTGTCCAGTTTGAATGAAGTGTTTTACGATGCTCTGCTACGTACAGCTGATCTCAAAATAAACAAGAGTACACGTGGATGATGGTGCAAGCTGAATGGGGGGGGGTGGGGGGGGGGGCAGCAATCGTACTCGGGCAGCTTGGCGGAGGTCTGCGCTCTCCGAGTGCCATACTAGTTATGAATAACTTTAAGCCTTAATACAATTTAGGACCAAAACCGTTCTTTTATTCCAGGCTGTTAACATGTTTATTTGTGCTGTGAAGTCGGGCATTTTAACACGGAGGTCTATGGAGATAGACTCGCTTTTGAAGGCAGCCTCAAGTGGCAATTGGAGGCAATTGGAGTTTTTGGCACTTCCATGTTGGCTTCATTGTTCAGCAAATCATGCATTTCGCATGTTTTTCCCCATAGTTCATTACAACTGTAATGCATCTGCATAGTGGTGATATATGTAACATATCCCCCTGGCCATTTGTTTGCCTGTTTAACCTCACTGTCTCCCCGGAGAGGATCCCTCCACCCTGCGGCAGGTATCATTCCAGCGCCACTGGCCACCGAGGCTCAAGACTTTATTACCCACACAGGCCCAGGGAGATATGTGTGCCTCCGTCTCTCTCTCTCTCTAGCTTACCTTTGAAACCAGGAGGACTTATTGGCAAGGCAGAGTATTGAGCCCCGGAGAGAAGCTATGGAACCCCCCTACATTTAAATTTAGCCCCCCGTTTTTATCTCGGCTTTCTCATTAGCAGCACTGCAAACTAATTGTTACTGGTTAAATCTTTATTGCTGTGGGTTCTTTTTTACTTGTTCCGTCTCCCTCTCTCTGCCTCTCCCACTGTTGTTCTCTCTGCTCTTTTCCAAATGGCACAATGGCAGGGGCGGCTCTTTGTATGGCAGTAATTAGCTTTTATGGTGTTGCTATGAGCGGGTTCTTTTCACTGCCGTGGCCATCACTCTGCCCCGGCCTGTCGCTTTATCACCCTGCCATGCTCTGGGCAATTAGTCTGCAAGCTCACCTCCCACACCACCCGCCGCCCCCATCGTCCAGCCATATCCTCCCAAACCCGAGCAGAGAGAGAGAGAGCCTTCCACCTCCCTCCCACTCTTTTCACAGCGGGAATAAAAATCAGCTGGTTTCACAAAAGACCTCCTTTTTGTCAGGCGGCGGCGGCGGCGGCGCTGGGTGTGACCTTCTGTATACATTTCTGATGGCGGATACAGCATGTTATTTTGCAACGCCGGGCTCTGAATGGGATAATTGTCAACACAAAGACAGGAATTAATGATGTTCGCTATACGTTGCACCGGCGCACAATTGCTATTTGATTTCTCCTTCCTTTGTGTAGAGTCCGCACTCCTCTAAATTATAGCTGTAGTGTGCAGAATTCTCCTCGCTGAGCTCGCCTTGGAGCATAATTTGTGTACTCATGAAGACTCATTTGCCCACACACAGGTTCTCACCAAATGTTATCCCTCATTTAGATATATGGAGGAATACTGGGGATGAGGATTTACCAGCCTCAGAGCTCCTACCTGTTTTCACTACCATTGCCACATGTTGACTGAGGGTGGACACTATAAAGTACTGTGAAATTAATATGCAGTCATTTGTGACTTTTTTGATGATCACTCGGAACTCCACGCGTAGACCTCTGTTATGGAAATGAGGCCTTTCCGGAAAACTCCTAATCAAATGATTGTATTAACACCTGGATGTCGCTTTGAAGTCGACGGCTTTTGAATTAAACAGTAAGGAAATGTAAAAGCGAGGCTGCTCGCATGCACGCAGTTTGATTTAACAACACTTTGATATCTGCCCCCCCCTCATGAGAATTGGAATGTGTGCTTTTACTGCACTCTGTTATTCACAAAACAAAACTGTGACAGGTGTGAAATGTGCACATTTTATGTGTATAAGATCAGGTAAAAGAGGACTGAATAAGCAGAGTCAAGGCAGAGCAAATACAGTCGGTTAACTTGTAAATCAGGCAGGTAGTTAAAGGAAGGGGGAATCATCCAGGTTACAGGCAGGCTTGTACACCTTAAAGGGACTGTATGTAACTTTTTACACATTTAAATCGTTTTTTTATTGCCAGTGTGTGAACAGGTTGTAACCTAACCTAAGAAATGAGACCTTCCGCGACTTTCTGGTTTTACTCTATCAGCCTTTAGACTGCTTTTAATGTGATGAACCCGGGCCGTTTATACCGTGAAAATCCAACGGGATGTGACGTCATGCACGCCATGTGCCTTTATTTTCAGCTCCGCTTAACAGGGCTAACGGTGTGCAACCATAGCTAACGTTCGGTTAGAAATGGAGTCCGTTATCGGCAATAAACGGCCGATAGCGATAACTCCGACTCCAACACAAACTCCACGGAAGCACAAAAAAAACAAAGTTATGTCTAGTGAAGCCCGTCTTGCAAAAACAGGAATGTGACCGACGTCGGGAGAAAACTAGGATAAACATCGGCCAGGCTTTCAATTCACGGTGGGACCTTCGTTAACGAGCATAAGCGCGCGCAACGGGATGCTGACTGTCGTTGACTTAACGGACACAGGTGTCACTGTTAACAAGCAATTTCTGATTCTTACATAGAGTCCCTTTAATAGGCATAGTGTCCATGTGACATTAACTTTGTTAGCTGCTCATGTGCGCAAGCATCCAAAATTTAGAATCTGTGAAGGCCCGACGTATATTTATGTTCAAGCCCTCTAGTTGGGAGCAAAGGAGGAAATAGTGCGACGTGTTTATTTTAACCACGCTCTTTCCTTAACCAAGTCTTTTTGTTCTAAACCAACCAAACATTAACTATTACGGTGTCAGATAAGAAAATGGTTTTAATTTTACAACAGCGATGAAGATGTTCAGATTAGAATAGCAGTTTTATTCCAAACTAAATGTGTTCTATAGTCTCAGAGACATTACCCCGAGAGTCTCGTTAGATTGACAACAACAGATCCGTAATATCCCAATCATTCTTCTTGACGACCGTTTTGATTTCACCGCTCCAGTAAGAATGACAAATCCCAGCCCAGGGGAACATTTGAACTCCAGGGACCTATCGGCGGTCTCGTCGCTGAGCCGTGATCTTTCCTTCTTAGCTCAGATATTGATCTGCCGTTTAGGCAATTAGTCTGAGCAGACCCTTTTTCCCTTCTTATCCCTTCTCCTCCTCGCTCCAATCTAAAGCTCTTAGAAAATACCAAAGGATTGCCTTGAGTCAAAAGAAGCCAAATTACCTGCTCTTTTTCTTCCTTCATTGTGATCACCTGCCAGCTACATGGGGTTAGGAAAGGTTTTGACTGTTCATACGACTCAATCACCCCTTCCTCTCTCCTCGCACTGCACTCAAGGCCTGCAATCCACTGACGCTGCTGCCTAGACTAGAGACATAGAAAACAATGTAGGAGACGCAGGGATATACACTTGTTTAGTCCTCTTGTCAATTTATGTAGGCGGCTTAGAGAGCAATGCTCCTTCCTTTGAACCTGAACTGGCTTATATGGCACTTCAGTGACTCAATGGGAAACAAACTAAAGTTCAAACTCCGTAAAATGATCAGAAACTCAAGCTTTCTTGAACACTTGTTTGATGCATTTACACATGCTTCTTTGTCACCTGATTTGACATTGCCCGTGTATGAAAAACTCCATCCAATGTCCATCCCTGACACCGGAATTACATTTGGGCAAACAGTCCCAACTCGTCAAATACCGGCGCTTGGTCAGCGGCCCTACGCTTCAAACTATGACGCTCTCGGTACCACTCTAGTGTCAGTTTTGGACATGTCAGGGACGGCGTGTCAGCTTCCGCTCGTTACATATATAGTATCTTTTCAAAATAAATTTCAGAGTTCACAAGAAACATTTATATATATATTTTATATTTTCAAAATAAACTTCAGAGTTCTCAAGAAACATTATATATATATTTTATAATTTCAAAATAAACTTCAGAGTTCACAAGAAACATTTATATATATATTTTATATTTTCAAAATAAACTTCAGAGTTCACATGAAACACAGTTTCCGCCTGTGACATGCATACATTATATTTTCAAAATAAACTTCCAACATTTACTTAGTTTTTAGGTTTACTTAGGTTTAGGCAACAAAACTACTTGGTTAGGTTTAGGAAAGGATCGTGGTTTGGGTTTAAATAATTATGTTTGTTGCATTGCTTGCATAGGTGGCATTAGTTAAGTACAGAAGTTAAGTAGCAAAAGTAAGCGGTCTCCTGGGTGAAAATCTGTTTGTTCGACCCATCCATCCAACCCGACCTCCTGCCTATGCGGACTTTCTCGCTCTTTATACTACATCAGTTGTTCTGACTGTCTAATATGGGTTTACATTGGAGTAAGTTGCAAGGACAGTAGACTCACATTTGTTGCATCACCTTTTTTTATGAGCCCAAACAGCTCTCAATTCAAATTAGAACCAGAGAGAACATCCAAGACCTAAGAATTGACCTTTTTTTGTTTTTGTCCTGCACTCCTCCACTGCTGTATATTGAAGCACCACCAAGGCTTAAATCCACTTTCCATCAAAGCTGCGTTTCATTTTCCCAGTTTGACACTGAACTCAAATTGGCCAGTTTCCTTGTTGAGGGAATCCTCAGTTTGCTTGTTTCACCCAATTTTGTCTCTTCTCACTGATGGTGGGAGAGCTGTTCAAAAAGAGTTGCTGCTTGTTTGTCTGTTTGCCATAGCTGTGTTGTCAAGGTTTTCTAGAAAATAAACAGCTATATGGTTTAACAGTGGAATAGTAAGACTTACTGATGTCAACAAGCAAAATCTGCAGCTGCTGCATAGAGAATGAACGGAAAAAAGACAGTAAATACAGGAAGGATACAAGCCAGAAAGACTTTAGGGGACAACTGAATAGAACTAGCGATTCTACATTATACAATACAACATAGCATTTTCCCCCCCGAGACAGCTCTCTGCAAGTCAGCATGTGACTGGACGCCAGTCTATCACTTTCTTCATCACTGGGCTTACACAAAGCCAGGCAAGGGAACTCCGTTAAAGGAGCAATATGTAGCACTGACAACTATCGTTTAAAGGTCCCATATTGTAAAAAGTGAGATTTTCATATATTTTATATTATAAAGCAGGTTTAAGTGCTATATTAATACTGTTAAACTATCAAAACACTCAATATACGGAGAAATACACACAGCCCGTATTCAGAAATTGCGTGTTTGAAACAAGCCGTTAGGATTTACTGTCCATTTGTGATGTCACTAATACACAATATATAGATTATTACATGGTTTTAAACGTAAACATTCTAAATATTTCCCAGTTTATTTCCTGTTGCAGTGTATGTAAATAACATCAGCTGACAGGAAGTAAACATGGACCCACACTGTTGCCTAGTAACGCAATTCCGTTGAAATGCGCTAAAACGGAGCGTTTCAGACAGAGGGTAAATACATTTATATTCAGGCAGACAGTATAAGGAAAATTATATGTTTCTTGAACATTACAGCTTGTAAACATGTTCTAGTAGAAACACAAAATACAAGTATGAACCTGAAAATGAGCACGATATGGGACCTTTAAAACTGGTAACAGCAGTCCAAATTTTAAACATTGGAGCCGTGTCCCCGTCTGCTCCTCTGGTGTTACTGATAGCAGTTTGTCTCTGGCCAGCAGTAGTCAGAATCACTTCAATCACTCCTATACTCGCTGCCTTGATAACCCAGCTGCACACGGACCACAGAGAGATGTGCTGAGGCATTCCATGTCGGGTAGAATCTAACGTTAAAGTTATCTCTGTTGTTCCAGTTGGTTTGCTCGCTTCCACGGCTGCAGAAGGCAACAGGGCGTTAAAATGGGACGGGATCACACCGACCAAAATAAAAACAGACGTTCCGGACCGGTATGGAAATTTCAAAGGAGAACATACTGGCTGTAGCATTGTTGTCAGAGAAGCCAGTCCTTCCTTAATCTCTGATGACATATCATGGTCATTTTATGATTTATTACAGTACATATATTACATATTGGTCCTTTAAGCTTCATTACAATCAATACACACATTTTCAACAATACAGTTTAACAATAAAGTCCAAGAAATGAATGATGAGAAAACAAGTTACAATCAATGAACAATCAATCATCAATGGAAAACAGGTAAACAACACAGTGGACGAACGATATTTAGTCAAAGGTCCAATGGCAGGAAAAACATGCTGCTGTGCTCGCTGAGTAGCTCATATTAACACATCTTTTAACTCTTGGAAGCACGTTATGCTCATTCCATCCCACAGAGAATAGGATATCTCATCTGATCACTTATTCTTAAGCTTTAAATGATAATGGCGTGCTGCGTCGTCAGTGGGAGCTCGAGTTCAATCCTTTACAATGCAGCATCTAAGCGGCCTAAATGCCAGCCTTCAGATACCCGCCTCGATATGCATCCGTCTGTAGAGACGGCACATCTCTCCTCCTGACATTTGGTTAACTGGGAGTAGAAAAGGGAGGAAGGGAGGGAGGGAGCATCGCTTTATTTAATTACTGACTGATGCTGTGTTGAGGAGGCTATTGCCAGCTAATGACCATTGCCAAGATTCCCTCGCAGCAGCAGCAGCGACAGAGGGAAGTAGAGAGGTTGTGCTTATGCACATACGTATGCTCAACCTCTTCTCACTCCCGTCTGATACCGACGCACCAAGGCACCCTTTAATGTCTGTACGAGAAGCACCGGGCTTTCAACTAACTCCAATGTAAACCCACCCGCGTCATAGACGGTCAGAGCAACTGACGTAGTATAAAGAGCGTAGGAGGTCACACAGACTTTCACCCAGGAGACTGCTGTTTGTGTCAACATTGACTTGTTTTACTTTACTTCGGTTACATAACTTACAGACTTCACTAACACTATGCACATAAGTTACGTAACAAACTTATTTTACATAAATAACACTCATTTTAACCCAAACCACTATCTTTTCCTAAGCCTAACCAAGTAAACCCAAAAACTAAGTAAACCCACAGTGGAAGTTTATTTGAAAAGACGCTATGCATCTTTTTTTTTTTTTTTAACAGAGTTTATTTCTTAATTTTGTTAATACAACTCTGACAATCCACTGCACAAATATGTTTGGACTGATAGATATCCCACCCACCCCCCACCCATGACAATATCCAGAGGGCACACAACTAAAAGGAAAACGAGTGTACAAAAATAAATAAATAATTTGTTTTTGCCATATTCCTGGTAAAATATATACACACATATACTGTAAGTATATACACACATACACCAAACTTTATTCAGCCATGAAGTTATCTGAGTCCAAGGAATCAACATGACTAAGGAAAGGTTGCCAAATCAATGAAAACTTGTCGACTGACCCCTTTATAGTATACCGGATCTTCTCCAACTTAATAAAATATAACATATCTCTAAGCCACAGTGCAAATGTTGGAGGGTTCCATCTAATAAAAATGTGTTGTCTTGCCACCAGCATAGCAAAAGATAAAAGGTTTAGTTTATTGTTGTTTAAAGTGAAATTTTGTGGTACCACCCCAAATGAAGCAAGACAGGCTGATGGTTCTAAGGATTTATCAGTAGTTTTGGAAAGCATATTGAATATTAATTGCCAAAAATTAAATAATTTAGGACAATCCCAAAACATGTGAATTAGAGTGGCCTGGTTCTGCTTGCAACAGTGAGACGCTATGCATTTAATGAGCAGAACCTGACACGCCATCCCTGACACTTCTAAAATTGACGCTATAGAGGGGTACCTAGAGCAAATGTTTGTGCTTGTGACTACATTTAAATATTTAATCATAAAGATACGTACGTAAACATTGTCTTCTTGCGTAGCTACACAATATTTGGTTGCTATCGACTGATTAAGCATCCATTTAGGATAAAGGAAAGTCTCTTTGCCATCATTTCTCACCTCGCCTCATCTTATTGACATAATTAATTTACCTTATTGACAGACTCCTCATGCCCGGACGGATCATTTTTAACTGAAACTGGCCGAGAGAAAACGAGCTTCAACATTTTTAGTCAGCTAATGAAGCAGTAATGACAATGATTGTTTTCCTACTTGGAGGGAGAGTTTTTTGTGAAACTAATGACTTGTAAGCGATAATGAATTGATTCTCGGCCACCTGAATAAGCAGAGTTTTAATAAGAAGTGACAAGGACAGCGAGTCCCGGCGTAACCATCTCTTCACCATGTGAGGAAAAACCCCTTGCAATGCTTGTTTGTTTCAGTGGCGTGGGAGCAAAAAATAAAACGCCCCATTGAGATCCTCCAAGCCTCCAAGTCATAATGTGTAAGAAATGTACACCATTTGTGTCAAAGTAGAGCTACGGGGCACTTTGATTTTTTTTTTTTTTATGCTGAAGAGTCTCAAGAATGATGATGACACACTGGGGAAAAGAAAAAAAAAAGCTCTCTGTTCTCATCTGAGAGGAGACGCGTAAGTGACAGATACATAAATCATACGAATCAATGTCTTTCAATTGGATAGAAGTGATACCTACTATGACTCGGCTTCTCGAATAAAGCCAAGTGTCTCATTTCAAAGAAATTCCACGAATGTGGTGCTGTTGCCGAGGAGAAGAGCAGTGGTTACATTAGCACAAGGATACAGTAGTGTATAGCTGCTGATGGGTTCTTGTAAACCTCTTTAGTGCCGTTCCCCAAGTGCGACGGAGTAATATTTTTCACTCTAATACATATTTTCCAGATTCTCGAGGTGCAATTGATTGCTGTTTCTCCTGCTCGGAGGTTTTACTTTGAGATCTATTATATCCGTTCCTTTGGGCCTGAAAAGGGAGTGTTGAAATTTTCTTCAGTAGTTTAAAAAAATAAATATATATATATATATATATAGATATATACCACACATAAATACGGAAACCCTCCACGGACATTGTGTCAGTCAATGAAACGGCTCCATATATTGAGTGAACGTGTGATAAATCTCATACTGAAAGATTTTTTTTTATGTAAAGGTTTCCTAAACAGCTAAGGCTTGACAGCATCAGGAGCGTGCTGCTGTGTGAAGACAGCTCGGGAAAGAAGGCACCTTTTTAGTCGTCAGTTCAGAGTCTGATATGCTGTTTGTGAGTCAAGGCGATTCCCTGAAGGCCCCACGGAGCTCTTATCTACACTTCACTTTGAAACTGATTTCTCTTTTTTGTTTGTTTTTCAAGGAACATGTTATATTGCTCTACACTGTGCTATTTAGTTTAATATTGTAAAGTTTGTTTCTGAAGATGCACTTTCACCAGTTTCTCATTTCATGTCGGAGTACGGCTAATTGTCAACTTGACTGACTCGTGTTTTTTAGCAGCCAGATCTGATATTTTGAGAAACAAGACATTTGCAATT
The DNA here is from genome assembly GCF_015220745.1 of Sebastes umbrosus. NCBI lineage: Eukaryota > Metazoa > Chordata > Actinopteri > Perciformes > Sebastidae > Sebastes > Sebastes umbrosus. The sequence continues at coordinate 33,076,941 of NC_051273.1, forward strand.
TAGTTTGACATGCTGTTTTTTTTGTACTTTGTCACCAAATGCACTCTTCACCAGGTCGTGGGGGGCAACGTTCAAATTAATTAAAACTTCAATCCCCAAACACCGTGACCTCAACAACGCTTGTCCAGTGACATTTTTGGCATTGACAGGAGGCAGTTATGACTCTATAAATCGCTTGCCTTGAAGTCTGACACTAACCTCGTCCAAAACTTCCAAACCCCTTACTTACCACCTTGCTAAATAAAAGGGCACACTACTTACTGCATTGGCAATGAATGTTGGATGTGAATTGTGAGGTGCAGAATCATCGAATATGAAACATAATTCTCATTGAGACTGGGCTGAGAAAAAAAAAAAAGAAAAGAAAAAAGCATGGCAGAAAATACCAGAGAGGAAGGATTCTGATACTACTACACCATCCTAGCTTAGATGCTTTGCAGGATGGGTAATGCTTTACATAATGTCCCTAATCCTATGTTACACAAACTATTTGTGCTTGTGTTTTTTTGTATGAAAAACAGGTTAGAGTCAAGGGGGATAGGGAAGACGCTGTGAGCTCGACGGTGGCAGACGATAAAACGTCCTCAGCGGCAGAACCCTTGATTCTATAGAAGCAGAAATTATGAATTACTTTGCTGATTCAAATATTTTTTGTTCAGCTCACAAGTGATTGTGAATCACTTTCACCTGCTTTGGTGCAAATGAAAGTGACAACAGGTGCAACAATGGAGAGGCAACAGCAAGACAACCCCCCAAAAAGGGGATGGTTCTACATGTGGTGGCCACAGACAGCTGCTCTCTCCTTATCCTTCCTGAATTCTTCCGTCCTCGTCACTGCTTGTAGCATGAAGCTGTACCTGCAGCAGGTTGCAGGTACCGGTTGCACAGGTAGTCCAGCTCCTCCAGGATGGCACATCCATACATGCGGTCGCAAGAAGGTTTTGCTGCGTCTCCCAGCACAGTCTCAAGAGCACGGAGGAGTTACCAGGAGACCGGCCGTTACACGAGGAGGTGCTGGACGGGGACGTAGAAGGGCATCGACCCAGCAGCAGGACCGGTATCTGCTCCTTTGTGGGAGGAGGAACATCAGGAGCACTGCCAGAGCCCTACAAAATGACCTCCAGCATGCTACTGGTGTGCATGTTTCTGACCAAACTGTCAGAAACCGACTCCATGAGGGTGGCATGAGGTGCCCGACGTCCTCTAGTGTGCTCACAGCCCAGCACCGTGCAGCTCGATTGGCATTCGCCAGAGAACACCAGAATTGGCAGGTCCGCCATTGGCGCCCCGTTCTCTTCACAGATGAGAGCAGGTTTTTCACACTGAGCACATGTGACAGGCGTGAAAGAGTCTGGAGACAGCGTGGTGAACGTTATGCTGCCTGTAACATCATCCAGCATGAGAACGGTGTGCCAACCACCGTGTTTTGGCGGACCAATCAGCATCCTGTGATGAGCTACTGGCAGCTACAGGCATGGTTGAGGTGTGATGTCACAAACAACAATGGCGGCTCCTGAAGAGGTTAGATGCTTTAAATAGCATCAGTTCTGTCAGAACCGGAGAGTATTCCTTCATTGAAAGAAGAGCAAAGAACGGCACTGAAGGCTTTTCTTGATGGAAAAGATGTCTCCGCTCTTCTCCCGTTTTATGGTTCGTTGATCTGATCGGTTGAAGTTAGACCATGATAGACGAAATTATTTTTTGAATGTGCCTGCCCTTTTCCAAACAGTTTCCAATGACGGCTTCTCAGATGGTTCTGTGTGAAAAAATAAGCTTTTAAAGAGGACGCAACACGCTGTAGCACAACTGAGCCAAGTCCTCTCAGTCACCAGTCAGGAGCTCGCACTGCCAAAAAGCTACCGACTCCTTCAGTGACGGCGGTGATTCAGTCGGTTGGGGGTCTGAAGATTTGGTGTTAAAGATGTGTTCGTGCATGTACTGCGTGGTTCATTATGCGAGTACGTGATCATTTATGATGGTCATATATTAACAGAGCGCCACGTTAGCTTGCTGTAAATGACTCTATTGGCAAAAAGTCAGAATGAAAGTTAAATATGCTGACTAAATAGCCAGTTTACACTTGAATTGTGTGGTGTCCCAGGCCTGAACATTGCGCTCATTCTTTTAGTTAGGCCAGAAATATACAGTACAGACCCCATGAGATATTCTGGAGGTTGCTCCAACAGGTGGGTGGGAGTCCAGAAAACACTGCAGGCATGCTGGCTTATTGAGCTGTAAGAGCTTGTTGAGGCCTTTATGTTGTTGCTCGCTGTCTTTAACTTTGTTAAAGTGAGATCACGTGGTTATAATGCAGAGCTTTACACTGATGCTCTACCAGGAGGGAACACAATATGTTAATGCTGTCTGTAGGCCACAGTGAATTATCATTGGCTGGTCCATTTAGGATGTTTGCATTATTAACATTGTCCCATGAATTTGGTTGCATGGATGGTTTGAGTTTAATTTCACACAGCAGCATTCAAGAAACAATACAGATGTTACTGTTTCCTGCAATTACACATTGGACTTTTGGTCTGCATATATATATATATATATATATATATTTTTTTTTTTTTTTTTCATTCTAGCTAGATGTCATTTTCATTGAATTTTCAATCACTGAAGTTTGAGTTTTAGCACCTCTTATATATCACCAGGATTCTAAACCAATGTAATATATATTCCTTCATTCACTATTAATGACAAAACAATGAAATAATTTGTAAAAATAATAATCTTTCTATATCACATCGTTCACTGTTTTTGACCCATGTATCAGTTAAAGCTGTCCAATGTCCAAGTCCCTAAATCTAGAGAGAATGTCACCAAGTCATCAAGACTGACAGTCCGTCCATTCAGGCCACTAATCAATAGTTAGTGCACTCTGCCCGAGCAATGAGTGCACGGGCAGAGTATGCAGGCAGGTAGGTAGGTCTACGGGCCAATCATTTCATTTGGGTTGAATGAAATGATTGGACGGGCTGATTACAGTCCTGCGACAGCCACAGATGCCTGATTTTCTTTTCTTTTCTTTGTCAGATCATTGGATTTTACGATTGCTGTGGGCATGTAATGAGAATGTCAACAAATATAATACAAATGTTTTTTTGAGGAACACTACCAACCTTAGCTTTAAATATCCCCTCCTCTCAAAAATGTGATTTTCTTATGTGTATTCTGTTAAACTGTCTGACCTTGTATCTGTGCAACGTTTTTTTTCACTAGAGAGGTGTTTTCACGTTAAATGTCTGTGCACTTCTGAGATTCAGATGTACTCCGAGGCGAGCTAGATTTGGTACGTTACAATTTCAAAAAGCCAATCGCACACATCGACAGGGAAACGGTCTTCCGCACAACACCGGCAAAGAAGCCTGAAACCTCCAGAGCAGAGCGGACTTGCCATACAAAGAGCGAGAGTTTGCATTAGCATAGTGAAAGTTTTGACAGCAAACATGGTAAAGTGTGCTGTTTTTTGGATGTAAACGGAGCTTCCATTCCACTATCTACCAAACAATCCCACTAGAAATGATTGTGTGTTTCACGACCACTAATGCTGTGTTAGCCTCTGTCAGATACAAGCTAACAGACAACATAAACAAATAAAAGATAATTATAGTACACTTACCGCTATGATAACGTCTGCTAGTCGTCGAGTTTGGTGTACGACAGACTCCTCGTCTGAGTCAAAAAAAGTATGGCTGAATCTCTCCGATGTTTCATCTTGACGCACGGTGCTCCTTCACTGGTCAACCGAGGCCTGATAATTGCATATTTGAATATTCATAGATCTGTAATTTCTCACAGAGGGAGAAAGAGTAGATGTGTCTCCAGCCCCTTTTCACTTTTTATTTTTACTTTTTCCGTGGGAAAACCATGTTAAACAAAATCATAGCAGAGTAATTTGACGTACTTTAGGACATGCCTGCAGAGAGGAACTCATTGATATAAACCAATGGAAAAAGTTTCTAATTATTCTTGTACACTTGTTCATCATTCCAACACACGCAAAAGTACACATTTAATTCACCGGTGTCACCCCTAAAGGATTTGTGGGTTATAAACTCGTCAAACATCCTCCTCCGGTGTGTCAAGCTGTCCGCTGCAGCTTTTAAGGCAAATTAGTGTTTTTAAGTACAAAATGTAACTTTTCAGTTAATGGAATCACAAATATGAAGTTATGTCAAGAGAAGAAAAAACACAACAACACAGCACTCTCACTTCTTGACTGGAGACAGGCCGAGGGCGGCATGAATATTAAACAAACACCATTCTGTCAAACCAATGCTATACGTGATCCTGTCTTATGTGTTGAGGTAAATACAGTGTGTCATGTATGTCGGCGTTACATTGTTTATGACATCAGCGGCTGAGGT